>NW_020618825.1:993060-1046024 GCF_003573695.1 Papaver somniferum
AAAAAAAAAAAAAAAAAAAAAAAAAATCAATCAAGTATTTATCAATTCCATCCTCTCTTGTTCCAAAAATAAAAGAGAGTAATCAATGTAAATAAGAGTCATGTAAAGAGTCATCTTTTTGTTGTAAATAGTCTTGTAATAAGCAAGGAGGGTGCAGCCATCGATGTATAACGCGGGTAAACTGAAATATCACCAACTCATTGGGTGAACATTCACAATTCTCGTAAAGCCGGACAGCTAGCTTGGCTTAGAATTCGGCTCTTAGCCTAAAAACTATCTCTTGGTGATTAGTAGTCATAACTTCAGATCTTTCTTTACACATGTGTAGATACACTTTACACTCTTATCACATGTCTTTATTTGTTATCAGTGCTAGGATTGTGCCTTTTATAGCTAGATTGACATCTCCATTTTGCTGTGAGCTTAAACTGTCTTGCACATGTCACATTTGATGGAATCTGAGCTTATATTTTGACCTAGAACTTTGTAGGTACGTTCTAAGCAAACCTTCACGAGACTTCACTCGTCCACTAGGGACACTTAGTGGTTTAAAAGGCTTAGTGCATACGCTAAATGCATTCGAGAGACCAGCGAAAGTGGTATAAGTAGGATTTCCTTAGTTTTGTTTTACTTGAGGACAAGTAAAATTCAGGTTTGGGGGTATTTGATGAGTGCTAAAAAGTGCATATTTCTATATATTTTTCTTGGCATTTAACTCATCTTTTGTGCATTAATTCTACATTTTATCCCATATTCTGTATTTTCATTGTTTTCAAGAATGAATATTTTTATTAATTAATTTTGTATTTCTAGGTTGTAAATAAAGACTAGATGAGTTGCGGAGCAGAAAAGTGGTGAAAAGCCGGGAGGAATTACACAAGGAAGCCGCGAAGAATGTTGTGCACAAGACCAAAAGGCTAGAAGTGGGCTTGAAGAGGAAGAAATTGTTCTTAAAGAAGAAATGGGCTCAGAATTATCCCAAGCCCAACTTATCTACCAAACCAAAACCCAAATCCATAACCCACTTCTCATGTAGCCGTCAGATTGGATCCATATCATCATCCAACGGTCGCCTCCTCTTCGTGCATCAAAGTCTGAAATTCCTGACCAACACTACAGCACCTAACTCCATCTCACGCCGTTAGTTTCGTTGTATCTCTTCATCCGACGGTCGCTGAAGGCTATGTTCCATCTTATCGTTGGATGCATTTCAGATGTATCGATCAAACGCCTATCACTCGCCTAACATCGAAATCTGATGAGCCCGCCTCACACTCGAACAACCTAACCCTATACCCATCGCCAAACACTCCCCTCCTTCTTTCCATCGACTCCATCTTCTCCATTCCGTCTGCAGAGAAAAACTCTGCCATCACCACCACCTGCTCTGCCTCTGCCACCACCACCAACTCCGTCTGCACCTTCCATACCTCCACCACTATAAACCATCATTATCAACACGTTCACCATCCTTCTATCAACTTTTTTCATCATTTCCAAACCCTATTTTTCTCTGAACCCCTAGGATTAGGGGATGATGAAATAAGTTAGGTTAGAAAATCAATTGGGAGTAGCAGGAGACGCAGGAGAAGAAATTGAAGAGTGGGTGAAGATAATTGATTGGATTCAGAGATTAGGTGAGACCTAATTTCACTTTTCATGAAACCCTAGTTTTCTGATTTTGGGTATTTTTTGGGGGAAACTTGCATGTATAAATTTGGGGACTTGGGTGTTGATTTTGGGTATGCCTGGATTAGCCAGAGCACCACCTTAGAGGCATGGACTAGCCAGTGCTCTCTACTGTTACTTCTTGTTTAATTTCAAATTCAGTAATTTCAATTGTATTTGTTCACCATGTCTAGTGTGTTCTAATTACTCTTGCTAGGGTGTAGATGAAACCCTTAGTCATATGTTGAGAAAATTTCTGTTCAATTTAATGTTCTTATGATGTTCACTGTTGTAGGATGATTACTAGCTAAAGCATTCAAATGCACTTGTGATGAGTTGTACTGTGAGAAGACAGTTCATGCTAGGAGTGAATTAGGTAACATAGCTAGAATTATTATCCATTTTATCCTGTTAGGGATGATAGTTAACTAAATTGATCAAATGAACCTGTGATAGGCTGTACTGTAAGAAGACAGTTTATGCTAGGGGTGAGTTAGTGAGAATGGTTGGCATATTATCCATTTTATCCTTCCCTGGAAAGGAACAAGAACATAAGTTGAATAGGTATCGCCATAGCTTAGGATTATTGGGTGGATTCAAATGCCCTAGTGCTTTTAGTCACTGTCACTAGAAAGATTTAGAAAACAACACCATCTCCCTCCAAGTCCCTGTGGACAAACCCCTGCTCATTCACTTTCTACTTTAGATCCTGTGCACTTGCAGGTGTAAATATAACCATAGTTTTAGGACACATTCCTTGAGCTACCACCAACGTCGGCAATCACCCTCTCTTTGGTCTGTGTCCCGAGGAAATCAGAGAAAATCCGCATACCATAATTGATCTCATGAAAATTCAAGAAATCCTTTCCAAGAATCAAATAGACATGGCGGCAACACAGAAGGA
The DNA here is from genome assembly GCF_003573695.1 of Papaver somniferum. Lineage (NCBI taxonomy): Eukaryota > Viridiplantae > Streptophyta > Magnoliopsida > Ranunculales > Papaveraceae > Papaver > Papaver somniferum. The sequence continues at coordinate 995,633 of NW_020618825.1, forward strand.
ACTATGCGCTCATCTCAAGGACCTCACAGAAAAGTTGACTGAACAAGCTCATCCCCAAAGTCAATCAGAGAAGGAGAAAGAAAAATCCAAGGAAACATCTTCATATCCCGAAATATCTCCAACCCACGTAGTGGACGATGATGAAGTCTGCAAAGATGCAGATAACCCACCGGAAAAGGAGTCTGCAGGTTTCATCACTCGTGAAGATCTGGAACGCTTTATAGAGGCTCGAGGAAAATACAAGACACCATCTGTCCACCGTCATCAACCTCCATATCCTGTTGATATACAGATGATCCCTCTCCCGAAAGGTTATAGTTCTCCGATGTTCACACTTAACAATGGAACCGAGAACATGTTTCTCGATTCCCGGAGGAATTAGGATAGCACGAACATAATCATGTCGTACGTTTGAAGGAGTTCTCGAAGTCTTTGACAGGCCGAACATATACTTGGTACAATAACATCGCACCAGGGAGCATCACTAGATGGGGAGAAATGGTTAATGCTTTCTACGAAAAATACTTCTTCATTTCGGAGAATATTACTCTCTCTGATTTAGGAAGAATGTCTCAGAAGAATATTGAACATCCGAACGACTACGTTAAAAAGTTCAGAATCCAGTCTTTGGATTGTCATGACCCGATGTCACTGAGAAGCAACTGGTGGACTTGTGCATCAACAAAATGATTCCGGTCTACATAGACTTGCTGGAAAATCTCCCGTTCCAGACTTTCTCATAACTCCATGAAGCGGCCAAGCGATCATCAACACTTTTCCGTCCTTACTAGAAAGCTATAAAAGTCGAGGAACCGCGAAAATCTTGAGGCAGTGATAGGCACCTGATCAACAAGCAGTATAATCTCCAATTTTCCATGAATGATGCTGAAGGAAGCAAGCGTAAAGTCGAAGCGCAACAACATAAGAATGTTCCTACAACATTACATCCTACAAAATAATCAAGGATAACCAATCCTGAAATGCACAAACCTCGACCTGGCATCAACGAACGGGGAAATGATCAGAAGAATGTTGATTGATGCTGACACCGCCATCAACATCATCCTACTAAAAACCCTCATAGCCGCAGGCATCACTCGACAAAAACCTAATAGTGATCCCATCTTAATCAGAAACCTTGAAGGAACGCTCGGAAATACTTATGGTTACATCTCTCAAAGTAAACATAAGTTCAACCTGGACAAAAACCAAGTTTCACATAATCAGGAAGATCCAGGATATGACATGTTCTTCAGACGAACTGAAAAGATGGGTACTGACAAAGAGCCATTGGTTGCACATCTCTCCAATGAAGAACGTTCAAATCCAGAAAATTTGGTGGGCATTCTGTCATCAGAGCACTTGGAGGAATTTCGAACTTTGACGAGGTTGAAGCAAGAACCTGCAAAAGATGCATAGACATTCATCAAGAGGTTATGCACTCAGGCAAGTCTCATTCCTTCCATGTATCTGTCATTTATTTCCTCACATGTTACGCGAGACTCTGCTAGCAACTCTGCAAGATGTTATGAATGGTAGGTTCACCGCATTAGTATTTTACCAAGTGGTTGAATCTGACATTTCTCCGAATCGAGCACTGAGACGTTCATTATTGAGATGATGTCCAAGCATGGCAAAGAAAACTTTGGGGGTTTATCCATATCCTTGCAGGAGTATCCATGTGTGCCATAAAATCAGAAAATTCTGATGTCTGCACAAGTGTTGAGTCCCACTACCGCAACAAAAGGACTGTTGAATCAACAGAAGATACTAGGTATCATCCCGGCCTATGGCCGGGCCTCAACCTTTACGTGGTTATAAGTTATCCATCCGGTATCCAATATATATGTACAGGCTTCGAAGAAAGTTCCAACATAAAAAGTTTGGTTGGAAAAAAAGAGTCGCGTACTCATGTTATATAAAAATGGATATGGGGTAAACGAAACCGAAGTGTCTACACAGTTCACGAATCAGAGCCTAGATAGCACACCTTAAATTTCTCAAGAATATGTTGTAAACATTTTATTTTTTTGGTCGAAGAGTTCAATTGGGTTTTAATTTCAAAGACTACTCAATTGAATTTGATTTAAACGGTCTTTTTTCTTTTCGTGGAAGGCAGATATAGGAGATGAAAACGAAAATAATATATGTGGGGTTAAAAACGATTAAAAGACTCATGCAGTTCACTCTGTTACTGTTGTGCAGATGGAATATTATTTTTTTTGATTTTTTTGTGGAGTTGTGACATTGTAGAAACAATTATCCCACTTTCCACATAGATAAACACGTCTCCTACTACATTTCCATGTTATTTTGTTTCAACTATATTACTTAAAAGGTTCTTGGGAATATTAGGGATATGTCCCAAAATCGACTGTCAACTTGGGAATATGCCCCAGGATTCCAGTTTTCGGGAATATGCCCCAGTTGTCTAAAATCCCATCCAAAACCGTTAAGTAGTCAACATTCGCACACACTTGGGACAACATATGTGACATTTCTCTTTTTGGTCCTGATAATATCGACATGGTATCAGTTGGTATAACCTTTTGATTCTTATCCTTTATTTTGCAGAGAACTCGGCGTTGAGACAGTAGCATATAGTCCTCTTGTAAGCGGATTCTTCGGTGGTAATGTAGTTACAAATGACTTGCCTAAAGATAGTCCTTTGGTACATATTTCAACTTCTGTAATATTTTTCACCGTCTCTTATAATATTTACGTCCAAATATAGATCAGTGTAGATTAGGAAATCTGTTTAATCAAGAAACCTAATTGGTCAGAGTAAATCGATAATCAGGGCAAGCTATGAGTAGTTAGCTATTCATAAGTGTGTCAACTTCTTGCAACTTTTTTGAAGAACTGTAGGAGTGAAATATATCAGGACTATACACTATGGGAATCACTAAAGTTATACTGTGTGCGATGTTAATCGCACGCAGCCAAACCAAGATGACGTATCAGATGATATCAACATAGTCGTAAAGAGTGAGGATCTGCGCGAAGCAAGTAGAGTCTGCGAATGTAACTAATGTATGTATCCGATAGTGACACACAGTAATTCCGAAAATAGGGGACAACTTAGTTTTCATCCACTATGTAAGACCCTATATAAAGGGCAGTGTGCCCATGTAACAGGGGGAGATCTTTTTAGAATCCTTGGTCAAGAAATTAGGAAAAAGAAAGTCTGTGTAAAAGAAACTTAGGGTTTCATATCACTTTGTAATTGATTTTGAGATCTTGACATAATAAAACGATAATTTCTACCATGATTACTTAGTAATTCATAGATTCTTATATTGTGTACTTGTAGGATTTCCTGCAACTACATCTGGCGCTAAAAACAGGGACTGAGGATACATCATGTTGGTGAATTATAGGAATTTTGAAAACTTAGATTTGGAAATTTTGAAGACAACAAATAAGAAGAAAGGAAAATCTACGGAGACAGTGAAAATTATGAAAATTCGAGGAATAGGTAGAAGTATACAATGTAATTCTATAAGAAAAGTACCGATTTCTTAGGCGGATTTTCAATCGAAATTAACAGGAAGATTAAATAAACGTGATTACAAAGGAAAGAAATTAGAGACAGTGGATAAAGAATATCCCTTAAAAGAATGGGAAAAAAGAGAGATAACATTTGCAGCGGATGAAATATCGGAAGACAACTTGAGACGAACAGATCCATTAGTGATCACATTAACTGCTAAGCGAAGAAAAAATGATGAAGAAATGAAGGAATCAGAAATATGGGTGCTTGATAGAACGTTGATAGATACAAGAAGTGTAGTTGACATCTTATTTTATCCAGCATTCAAAGCTATGTGATATAAAGATGCAGAAATCACGATTCCATCTTATAATATACATGGATTTAACAAAGCAGTTACAAAGCCAAATGGAGAGATAATCTTGCGAATACTGCTGGGAGAAATAGAAATGGCTGTGAAATTATGTTTGGTTGATATAGAATCTCCTTATAATATGTTATTGGGGAGACCATGGGTGCACGCGATAAAAGTTGTGGCATCGATATTATATCAATGGACAAGATTTCCAACTCCGAGTGGGATAGGTGAGATCCAAAGGTATACTGCTGATGCGAGGTTCTGTAGCAAGATGGATGTAAAGAACTATGAAGAACGTGCAAAGAAGCGAAAGGATCGTTGGAAAAGGGCGAAAGAGTTAAAGAAAGAAGAAGAATTTCGCATATATATGATCAGAGCGAAAGAAGGAAGAGGAATTCCGAGCGAAATACCGGATGAAGAAGGAAAACCGATTCAAGAGATAAAAGAACCAACACCTATGGGAGAACCAAACCGAATTTCATTACAGTAGAACCTACGAAAGAAATAAATGTCGGTACAAAAGAAGAACCAAAGATATTGAAAATTGGAACTAAGATGGGTAAAGAAGAAGAAGAAAGAACAATAGATATCTTGCGAAAGTATAATGATGTCTTCGCATGGAGTATGGAAGAAATGCTAGGAATAGACCCATCTATCGCATGTCATAAATTGGTTATTAAAAAGAGTGTAAGACCATTCAAGCAACGAATAAGAAAGATCGCAACAACACGTCATCCGAAAATAGAAGCAGAACTACATAAAATGTTCAAAGCAGGGATCATAAAGCCAGCAAAATATCCAGACTGGATAGCAAATATGGTGAAGAATAAGGGGATACGGATTTGTATAGATTTTACCGATCTAAATAAGGCGTGCCTGAAAGACAGTTTTCCATTAACAGATATTCCGCAATTGGTAGAATCAGCATCGGGAAACAAAAGGGTCTCACTAATGGATGGATATAAAGGTTACAATCAAATTCCTCTAGTGGAAGAGGACCAAGAGCATGCAGATTTCTTTACACCTAGAGGATTATATTGTTATACAAAAATGCCTTTTGGATTAAAAAATGTTGGTACGACTTATCAGAGAATGGTGGAAAAGGTATTCGCAAAGTGGATACATAAAACATTTGAGGTCTATGTAGATGATATGCTGGTAAAAAGTAAGGAAGCAGAAGATCATGTTGATGATTTAGAAGAAATTTTTGAACAAATGCGAAAATTTAATATCAAGGTAAATCCAGAAAAGTGTATTCTCGGAGTGTCTTCAGGAAAATTTCTAGGTTATATAATATCAAAGGAAGGAATAGAAGTTGATCCAGAAAAAGTACAAGAAGTCCGAAATATGCCACCGCCTGCGACAATAAAAGATGTTCAAAAATTGAATGGATTAATAGCTTCATTGGGAAGATTTATTTTGCGTTCTTCGGATAAATGCAAACATTTTTTCAACATATTGAAAAAGGGAACAAAATTTGAATGGACGGAGGAATGTGACAAAGTATTACAAAGTATAAAAAATTACTTAGCGAACTTATCAATTATGCAGAATCCAATACCGGGAGAAGAATTGCTGTTATATTTGGCGTCAACACCATGTGCTTTAAGTGTTGTTCTAATACGTTCGGATCAAGGGGTGGAGAAACCAATTTACTACATAAGCAAGACATACAATTCAGCAGAGAAAAATTATTCAAAGATCGAGAAATTAATTCTCGCACTGGTTTACGCTTCATTCAAACTTCGCATTTATTTCCAGGCTCACAGGATTAAAGTGTTAACTAAAGTGCCAATAGAGCATACGATGAAGAACTCGAAAAAATCGGGGAGAATTGAAATATGGAACGCACAAATTGGGAATTTTGAAATCAGTTATGAGGTATTGTCATCACCAAGATCCCAAGTTATCGCAGAGTTCCTTGCATAATTTCCATTAGAAGAAGATGAATATGTTGAAGAAATGATGGATATGGACGAAGAATATGGAAACACAAAAGATCTACTAACATACCATAATCCAAATAGATGGGAAATACTAGTCGATGGATCCTCTAACGGAGAAGGAAATGGAATTGGAATTGTCTCCATTTCACCAAACAACGTGCGGATAACTTATTCATTCAGATTGGAATTCGCATCAACAAATAATGAAACCGAGTATGAAGCAGTGGTGCATGCATTGAAATTGGCAATTGAGATGCAAATAAAAGAAGCCAGAATAACTAGTGATCTACAATTAATAATTCAGCAAATAGAAGGTAAATATAGTACTAATGAACCATCTTTATAAAAATATAATAAGTTGGTATTGGAATTAGCATCGAAAATCAACAAGGTAATCTGGAGACATATAGGTATAAAAGACAACAGGTTCGAAGATGCATTGGCTTTTATCCCATCCATGTTGGTAGATCCTGTCGTGCGAAGTCTAAAAATCCAAACACTCTTTTAGCCCTCTGTAAAGAAGGAAGAAGAAGCAGTTGTAGAAACAATGATGGTAGAGAATATTGAAGATGAACAGTCCACTGAAGAAGTAGATTGGAGAACTGTACTTCATTCGTACTTGAAGGACGGGAATATACCAACAAATAGATTAGAGGATCATAAATTAAAGAGTCGTGCGAAAAATTATGAATTAAGGTATGGAATTTTATACAAAAGATCATTCCTTGGGCCTTCGCTTAGATGCTTGACGAGAAAAGAGAATGAAGAAATATTAAAAGCATTACATTATGGGGATGCTGGAAATCATAGCGGAGGAAGATCGCTAGGATATTATTGGCCGCATATGCATGAAGATGCAAAGAGAGTATCAAGGCGATGCGAAGAATGTCAACGTCATGGAAAGAAGATACATGCACCTGGAGCGATGTTAAACAATTCAATAAATGCATGGCCATTCGGAAAGTGGGGAATAAATATAGTTGGTCCGTTTATACCAGGATCCGGGCAAAGAAGATATCTGATTGTCGCAACCGATTATTTCACAAAGTGGCCAGAAGTGAAAGCCGTACAACATATTCGGGATAAGGATATATTCACATTCATATTTGAGAATATCATTTGCAGATTCGGGATCCCAGCACAGTTAGTATCCGATAACGGAAAACAATTTGAAGGATAAAATATAGAAATGCTACTCAATGCATTTAAAATACAGAGTGGAAAATATACTCCTTTATATTCGCAGAGTAATGGACAAGTAGAGGCAACAATCAAGACAATCGCAGAAAATCTGAAGAAGAAGCTAGAAGGACATAACAAGGGATGGTGCGAACAAGTACATAATGTAGTATGGGCATACAGAACGACAAGGAGAGAAGCTACAAGGATGTCCCCCTTCTGTTTAACATATGGGGTGGAAGCAGTGCTGCCAACAGAAATAATTATCCCTATAACAAAAAAAGAAGCGTAGGAGAAGAACTTAAGTGCGGATTTAATTATCATAAAACTGGATGAATTAGAAGAAACAAGGGAGACTGCTTTACAACATATGGAAAATTACCAAAAAAGGTTAGCCCGAGAATACAACAAACGTGTTAAGATAAGTGAATTTCAACCAGGGACTTGGTCTTGCGAGAAATACCTATCTATCAAAAAGGACCAGACGGGAAGTTGGAAAAGAAGTGGGATGGACCATACATAATAAAAAGAATAGTAGGAAATATATCTTATGAGTTGGCAGACCCAGAAGGAAAAGATACAGGTCGCAAGCTAGATCGTCCATGGAATATGTTATACTTGAAAAATTATTACCCATAAAAGTTTGCGATACTGCTCGCAAAAAAAAAGATGTATTCCTCGCGATGTAATATTCGCTTGAGCTTGAATGTAACATTCGGAGGAATGAATTTTATTTCTTCTTCAGAAATTCTCTTATAATAAAGAGACAGATATAAGACCTTAATAGAAGGCAACAGAAATAAAAACTCTATTAGGGGGGCTAGGCATCCTAATGTGGCGTGCACCCTAGTTCGCATAAATGCAAGAGGCAACAATAAGACCTAACGCACGTCATAGTCGGGGAAAACCTAGTATGCATGACTCAAGGGAAAGCTACATCGACCCTGGAAATTGAGTCATGGAGATTTGGGATGAGAAAAACGAAAAATCCCATCCGGGAAGACGCCTAAATCGAAAGATTAAGGTAATAAGATCTTCTTTAGGAGTGCAGAAACTCGATCAGGGCTCCGAGGTACACGGTTGAGTCAAGCGTGACAGGTAAGTCTGGAGCGTATTCCACCATTATTGACAAGTCCTGACTATGATGCACTCGGTCCGAAGATACCCCAGTTAGGGTGCGGTCTCGTAACCATAAACCTCATTGGTATAGGGAAAATAGACTGTGAAATAAACTGGTTGTTGTATTACCGGATGGGAGGATCCAACCCTAACCCGATAGAGGTAAGCTTCCTTGAAGGGGCAACCAGGGGGAAGATAAGGACGGCACCCTCCATTAGGGAGCTGAATTGTGTCAAAAGACGTAAATGTCATGAGGCTTTCTACTCACGGGAGTATTAAGACTTGTCATATTTATGCATAGATAAATCCTGCAGAGGCAATAATACTAAGAAAAAGATAAGGCGATATCAATGGGTCAATACATTTCGGTGTATAGACGTCATGCGATTTCGTCGCACAGAGATGAAAAGACAGGCAAAATAAGACCTTTACTTAGGAAGGCACAATAAGACCTCTAGAGAAAATTATGAATAATACTACTATCGACATCATTATGCGACAACTACAAGAAGACATAGGAGATAAAAACAAAAAAAAGTAATTCCGCAAACTTGTTTCTTACAAGATATATAATAAGGGGAATTCAGGTATTATCTTTCTTGTTAAGAAAAATTTAAAGTAAATTCAAAATATATCAAGTCATTGGTGCGAGTAATTAACAAATAAAGAAATTAAGAATTTCCGAAGGAGATTCTTGATTAACTGTAGGAGCTTCAGCATCTGTTCTCTGATTGGAGTCTGGGATAAAAATTTCATCATTGGTTGTACTATCAGGATTTACTCCACCAGGTCTTTCCTTCTCGAGAGAAATTCTTGAATGAGGAACTTCGGTTTCCTCTCCAGAATCTTTTTCCTCTTCGCTGATGAATTCATAATCACTATTCGGTTCGGGATATTCCTCATCTTCAATGATATTAAGGGGAGGGACAGTTACTGTGGGAAGAGAATTACTTTGAAGAATCCCATTAACTAGAACTTGAGCACCAAGATGAGCCTTGCGAAAATCTCCCTTCTCGAGGTTCCTAGCATTAGTCTCCAAGAAATTTTGTTGATGTGAAAGTCTTCTTCCCGCACGATCTCGAGAAGAAGTAAGTAAAACTTTAAGCTTCGCATGATCCTTCCGCGTCTTAGCCAGATCAGACTTCAACTGGGAGATAGTAGTCTTATTCGACTTCTCAGATTCTGCGAAAATAACATCAAAACATATACAACTAAATTACAAAAGGAAAAAGAAATAGTAATATAATGGAGTTAGGGTAGTCAACTGCAAGTGACTACCTTCTTTCTGGGATAGGAGAGATTGAAAAAAAGCAAAAGTGTTGTTATTCATAGTATTCATAACTGTATCAAAATCATCACCAATTGAACCAGCAAGACGGGGCCGAATCTTCTTCGCATCAGTAGAAAGCGAATGATACTTTTTCTTAAGAAGACTTTGAGACCCTTTTAATTGGTTATATTTTTCTTGGAGTTGATTCATATTTACAGTTGGGTTTATCTTGCTTTGAATAATCTTTTGGTTTTGGATGCTTAAATCCTTTAAAGATGCTTCATACTGAGTTTTGGATGAATGAAAAGCTTGTTCACGGTCATCACAAATTTTCCGCAAAATCGAATACTGGTGCGAAAACATCGCTTCCTTAGACAAAAAGGAACGCTTTTCTTCGGAAAGAAAGAGATTTTCTTCTGATAAAGTTTGATGTATTAAGTCAGCGTTATATAATAAATTATATAAGTGAGAGATCTGCAAATTTAATGATTCATTCTCCTGATTCAAATGAATATTCTCTTGGGTTAAATTATCTATATGGTCAACAGAATATGACTGTTGACTCTTTAATTAATTTATCCACGCCTGTAAGCTTCATTATTCGCACGGGTGTCTTCAGCAAGAAATGGAAAATGAAATCTCTCCGAAATTCGCTTCTGGTTTAAATCTTAATAAATGCATAAAGAGATTTAAGAAGATAAAGATAAACGAAGAAGCGCGTTAATGGAACAGATTAAGAAAAGTAAAGAAACAATTACCTCTAAGTTTTTTAATTTGATCTTGCAGCTGTTCAGAATCAAAGTTTGCAACCTCAAGTTCTCCCTTCAACCTGCAAATTTCCGTCTCTAAGGAAGCATTTTGATGCGAAAGTTCTAACCGAGAACAACTAGATTCAAAACGTCCTTCAGCAAGAACTAGTCGACGATGAGATTCCTAATAAAAAGACAAGTGATAATGAATATGCGAAATATGTAAAATGTTATTGTTAAGAAAAATATGTGGAAGACATTTACCATAACATCTAGAGCAATATGAATATTTGGATCAACCTGAGAGCACAATTCTTCTCTTGCGGCTTTATCAGAAGGAAATTCACACAGTAATTTGTTCAAAACAGAACAAAGTTGAAGCTTATAAGGATAATTGGTGGATGAATGAGAAGCATTGAGAATTTCGGACAAAGCTCGAGAAACTAGACATTTTCTAACACTTTCTCATTAAGAGAAAAATGTTTCATCAAGATAGAAGAATCCGAAGAAGAAGAAGGGGCAGGAATCGAAGAAGAGGGAGCAGTGAAAATTAAAGAAGTATTTTCTTTGACAGTCTCAACATTGGAAGATGGAGAAGTATGTGCGAAGGATGACAGAACCACATCTACATTTGATAAGATCGCAGAGGCAGGAGGAGGAAAATCACTTACTTCAAGATTGACCACAACTTTATCCTTAGGAGGAGAAATTTCTTTAAAAGGAATTTGAATTTTTAAAGGGGTTGCAGATATTCAAGGTTGGATAGGAGGATTGGTATTAACTTAAGTTGATACTGCAGAAGGTGATGGGGAAATAGTTTTCACTAATCCGAACTGGGGCATGGATATATTAGAAGTAAGCGCTACAAGCTTGCGAGATTTCTTCACTTAATTGGAATCCTGCGAATAAAAATGAAGATAATAAATAGAGGAAACAATATTGTTAAATGAAAAATGAGATATTTCTTACTTCTTTGTTCTGCGACGGTTTCCTTTTCTGAGTTTCCTTATTTCTATCAGAAGAATATCTAGAGTTATTGATGGTTATCTTCATACCGCTAGAAGAAGAAGTTGATATACAAACAGTATGTGAATTAAGTTAATAACAAAACAAAAGATAAACAAGAAAAAATAGAGGATGATTCAGGGAAAATAGACATATTGTGAGTTGGTATTCATAAAGATATAAGATGATAATAACAGCAGTAGCAGCAGGTGATGACGATGATGATCAAACAAACAAGTATCAGCAGGTAAAAAGGTTGAGAAAAGAGAGAGAAGATAGTTTCAATAAGAGAGAGAGTAAAGAAGAATAAATAAGGAGAAGAAGATGACCGGTTAGAAACAGGATATACAGGTAAAAGAGGAAGTTAACACATGTAGAAAAATAAGCTGAAATTGCGGAAAAATGTCGACAAGAATGAAATTTGAAAAATCAAGCATGTGCGATATTAGAGGATGAATATTTCTCATTTCTCTCATTGAGAATAAAAAACGAAATAAGAAGAGGAAAATGTAGGAGTGAAATATCGCACGACTATAAGCTATGGGAATCACTAAAGTTATACTGTGTGCGATTAACATCTCACACAGCCAAACCAAGATGACGTATCAGATGATATCAACATAGTCATGAGTAAAGAGTGAGAATCTGCGCGAAGAAAGTAGAGTCTGCGAATGCAACTGATATATGTGTGCGATAGTGACGCACAGTAATTCCGAAAATAGGATACAACTTAGCTGTCATCCACTATGTAAGATCCTATATAAAGGGCAATGTGCCCATGTAACAGGGAGGGGGGATCTTTTTAGAATCCTTGGTCAAGAAATTAGGAAAGAGAAAATCTGTGTAAAAGAAACTTAGGGTTTCATATCACTTTGTAATTGATTTTGAGACCTTGACATAATAAAAAGATAATTTCTACCATGATTACTTAGTAAGTCATAGATTTTTATATTGTGTAGTTGTAGGATTTCCTGCAACCACAAGAACGACTACAAACAGATACATCCATAATCAAATGTAGCCATTGACACCAAAGTGATAGTAACCATTTCCAAAAATTGTCCTTAAGTGATGTGCACAACCAATGATAAATATAATGATAGACCGCTCTTCTAAAAAAATAAGATGTTTCACATATTATGTGGAGTCCATGCCAAGACATTAATTGAATCAATCTTTATATTGCGGCTTACACTTGTATTCTTCTTATCTCTCTTTAAGCACTCAATGACATAGCGATCCAGCAAATTCTACCCCGCAGAAGAATCCCTGGGAAAAATTAGCAATCATTTGATTGATTCAGTTTGATTGATATACATGAAGTTACTAAAATTTATTATATCCATGGAATATTAATAAGAAAAGGACATGAAGGATCCAAGCTATTGAACTTGCTAAAATTTATCATATCCATGGAACATCAATAAGAAAATGTACTATGATTTACCTCTTGCATTTTCGTATATTTCCATTAAAAGCTCGTTTATTGTTGCCTAGTTGAGTTGTTCATTTTCTCCAACATCTAGTAAAGAGGTTAAACCACATATTAGTAAGGAGGCATTCCATGGAACAAAAACTCAAAGAACTACACCAGTCATCTAAAAAATAAAATGCATCCCGTAATTAGTCGAGTACGGCAAAAAATTGGTGAAACCCCAAATACCAAACATGGTGCAGAACTGCGTACATGCAAGAACTACACCAGTCATGTAAAAATAAAATGCACCCCGTAATCAGTCGAGCATGGCAAAAAGTTGGTGAAACTTCAAATACCGAACATTATGTTTGAAACATAGGGAACTAATTGCACTTTATGACACGGTGCAGGACTGCGTGCATGATCGGAGTTGATGGACAAATTGACACTTCACAAACCAAATAGCCATAAGACTGCATTTCACGCTGCTGAAGGGTTGTGTCCAGAATCATCATGAATAAATCACTGCGGTAATCATGCATCAGCGTTATGTCTAGATCCTTATCATAGCCGTGTATATGCCTAAGTGAGAGGTCCGTGGATTACATCAATGTGAAATATGGTTGCATAGCATGTATATGCCGCACGTATACATTACTGGAAACACACGGTCTTATTTGCTAGCTAGAGCCTGAAGTGATTAAGTTAAGAAGTGTAAGATTAGCCGGGCTGGTTATGTAGTTTGGTTGGGTTAGCTATTTTCTGGGCCGCAGCATAATCTCCGTCGTCCAACCTGAAATTGATCCCGACCGTCTTTTGTCCATCATAGACACCACCTTTCCTTAGTCAACAGAAGATACTCAGGGCCGAGACGATCTAATCTAAGACATTCGATGTTTAAGGGATAAGAAGCTTCAACGGTCAAGCATCTAAGAATCTTTAAAATTGTACTCCCAATCAAAGAGTGCACCTTCTATAACGGCGCCTCTAGCTTCAGCACAAATATCTCGAAGATGACACACCGATTCAAACGTTCAAAGTTTAACTGAATTACAATCGTTAATCCTTCACTCTCTCCATGACCAGACTTCTGAAAAAGATGCAACATCCTTCTTCCATGGATGGCACAAACTCCTTCAACATATATGTTTTGTTGAATAGACGAACACCTCCGGGATGCACTTGGGGACTTGATCTTATTGGAAATATCAATTCAATATGTTTCAATAAATTTTATCCACATAACAAGTCACTTAAACCTGATGTGATTCCATAAAACGTCATCGAAACCTTTCTACATTACTAAGCTTGCACGACCAAGGAACTTTTTCTCCTCACATTCAGAATGGAGACTGCCGCTGCTATCTGTCACAACAACATCAATTCCTTGACGAAGCCAGTTCACAACAAAGTAATAATGTTCAGGAGAATTCGGGTTAAACTCCTAGTACACCTTCATCTTAGGAATGCTCAACCCACCTACTAGTTTGTGAATGTAAAGGATCACTGGATGGAGGAGCAAAGACTATGTCGATAATCATGGTCCTAACTTTTTCGGTCTCTGGAGGAATTCCATCCATGATCTCAGCATCAACAAGAATTTCTGGAGAAAATTAAATCGTGATCTCAGCATCAACAACGGTTTCATGAGCAACATCCTCTTGACCGGCTTCATCAAGTATCCATTCTCTGAAGTATTACTCGATGGATCATACTTCTCCAGTACTGATTATTCATATAAAGATGTTTAGATATGAAAACATGTTAACATGAAAGTCTTCTCAGAGCTTGCACAGCAGACGGGCATAAGCCAAAACCTTCTACAAGATGTTCTCATCACTTTTACAAATGAGATACAACACACTCCAGGCAATGGGTTTACAAAAACGTACCAATGGGTGAGGAATGACACAATGCTTCCTTGATAAAAGGTGTTCGTCTATGTCTCTACTAAAACATACCAAAAGGGCGCATCAATCGAACATACAAGCTGAAAGATATGGCCTACACACTCAAGTTCATGGAATCTGAAAACTTGCACGAGATTACAAATTACAAATGTGCATGCTTCGTTGGCTGACCTAGCAACTCCAAATTGAGTGCTTCTTTTCTCATTTGATAACTCATTCTCTTATCTTCAAAAGTTAGGGTCAAGCATCGAATTCCGACGTCGTATGAGGTTCCTACAGCTTCCAGAGCATACAACATGCAAGAAGAAATTCGTGGATGGGATTGATAACCTCTACAGTCGATCGATGTCTACCAGGTCTTTTCACTAAGTCCTTCATCAAGGTACCTCCAACTTCGATCACCTAGGAGTTTACATCAAGTTTTTTGTATCTGGGTCCTCTATCTAGGTCTTTCCAGAAGAAGGGAAAAGAAAGGGAGAGATTTAACAAAATACCGGGGACTGACGGTCCACTGATCATGACAATCAGTTCACAGTCCAAGACTCGTGACTGGAACCAAGTTCAACTATGCTATCATTCATCATAAAAAGAATGCTACAACCAAGACATAAAACAATGGTCATTACATCATCCCCTCTTGAGAGCAACCTCAGTTATGGTCCCGTGACCAGGGTTTAAGAGATGTTTCTACGATTGACAGAAACAAAAAATGGTACTGCAAGCACCAAACTCATGTTTCAACCAAGGGGTTAAGGTTTCAAATTAATCAATGGCATTGAAATTCTTCATCAAGCATGTTATAAGTTGTCGATGTTTTAGGAAGGTTCTACAGTATTCTAGAATTGTCTAGGTGTTTCCTGATTTTGGTATAGCTAGAGGTTTCCTATTTTGGTTAAACTTTAGGTTTCCTTTCTTAGCTATGTTTAGGTTTCCTATTATAACTCATATACTTGGAAGACAAGTTTGTAACCTATATAAATAGGTGTACAAGTATTAAGGAAATACACACAATACACAACACAATTTAGAGAATATTATCACAATTAGAGAATTTTAGGGTTTAGAACGTTTGTTCATAGAGAATTAGTTTGGTGTTTGTGAACATCAACCTGCTGCTCATAGTTGTGGTTTAATTCTCTGTAATTTGTTCTAATAATAGTTGATCGTAGCTGTTTGTGGACATAGGCATATTGCCGAACCACGTTAAATCTTGCGTCTTTCTTTGTTTCGTTTAGTGCATCTTATTTCTGTTTTCTTTAGTTCTACGTTGATCCAAAAAACTATTAGTGTCTTGTGAAGAGGTTAATCCTAAGGCATTAATCCTAACAAGTGGTGCGGTGAGCGTGGAGAGGATTATAGTTATAAGTGAAGATGTCTAGTTCTACATACAGTGGATTTTCGAAGGTGCAAGGATTTGATATTATCAAGTTCAATGGGAAGAATAATTTCATATCATGGAAAACTGATGTAAAATATATTCTTGTTAATATGAAACAAATCAAAGCAATCAAGGAGAAGCCAGCAACATTGCCAAAGGATTGGAATGATGAGAAATGGTCTGACCTTGATTTGGAGGCATGTTCAACTATTCGTTTATGTTTTTCAAGGGAGATCACTCATAACTGTTAGAGTGAAACCTCTGCAAAGGTGTTGTGGGAGAAGTTAGAGAAGATCTACTTACAAAAGGATTTGACTTATGAACTTTACTTGAAGCGTAGACTCCATGCCTTTAGGATGTCTCCAGGTAAGTCTATGATTGATCATATTAATTAGTTTAATAGGATATATCTAATATCAGTGTCAATATCTCTGATACGAATAAATCCATGATATTATTATGTTCTTTGCCTCCGTCGCATGATTCTTTCGTTGACTATTAGCTGAGTGGAAAACCAATAAAGACGACGAAGATGAAGATAAGTTGGTTTTCGATGATGTGGTCTCTGCTTTACAAGCTAAGTCTTTAAGGAAACAAGAGTTTAGCGATGAAGCACAAGTCGAGGGATTTTTTGTAGGTAGAGGAAAGAATGGTAATAAGAAGTCAAAGTCAAAGAATCGTTCCAAAAAGAGCGATATTGAGTGTTATTACTGTCGCAAACCAGGTCATATTAGGGATGATTGTCTGAGTAAATCAGATTCTAAGAATGTTGTTGCTTCAGTTGCTGAAGGCAGTGAAGTTTTAGAAGACCCAATGTGTGGTTTTGATGAGAAAGTGTTAACCATTACGTCAAATAGTTATCTCAATGATGGTTGGATGATTGATTCCGGTGCTTCGTATCACATGTGTCCTTCAAAAGATTGTTTCATTACTTTTAGAGAGGTGAATGGTGGTACTGTTATGATGGGCAATTCTAATGCCTGCAAAACAGTTGGAGTTGATACGGTACAGGTTCGTTCGCATGGTGTTATGAAAACACTTTCAGAGGTTAGAAATGTTCCATATTTGAGGAAGAGTTTGATTTCGTTAGGAGTACTTGAATCTCTTGGATACAAGTATGTTGCTGAATATGGATTCTTGAAGGTATTCTATAATGATAGTTTGAAGATGACCGGTGAAAGACAGGGTAATTTATATTTCTTACAAGGAGATATAGTTTGTGGTGGAGCTATGGTTTCTCAATAAATTGATGAGAAACAGGTGGAGTCGACCCGTGTATGGCATACGCGTCTTGGGCATATGAGTGAGAAAGGTATGTCCTTGTTGAGTAGTAAAGGCTTGCTTGGAGGTGAAAAGACTTGCAATCTTGATTTATGTCAGCATTGTATCTTCGGGAAGCAATGTAGGAGCAGTTTTGGTACCGCTGTACACCACACACATGGTATGCTAGATTACATCCATTCGGATGTTTGGGGTCCCTCTCATACAGTTTCTAAGGGACGTGCAAGGTGGTTTGTGACCCTTATCGATGACTTTTCGAGGAGAGTTTGGCTTTACACCATGAAGCACAAGAATGAAGTCACCGAGGTGTTTAAGAAGTGGAAGACCATGGTATAGAAACAACTTGGTCGTGTGGTTAAGAAGATACGTTCCGATAATGGCGGTGAATACATCGAAGACCCATTGAAGGAGTTTTGTGAGGAACAAGGTATCATTAGGAACTTCACAGTCAAGGTATCGTTGGGAACAAGGTATCGTTAGGCACTTCACAGTCAAGGTATTGTTAGAAGTTGTCGATGTTTTAGGAAGGTTCTTGAGTATTCTAAAATTGTCTAGGTGTTTCCTGATTTTGGTATAGCTAGAGGTTTCCTATTTTGGTTGAACTCTAGGTTTCCTTTCTTAGATATGTTTAGGTTTCCTAGTATAACTCATATACTTGGAAGACAAGTTTGTAACCTATATAAATAGGTGTACAAGTCTTAAGGAAATACGCACAATACACAACACAATTTAGAGAAGATTCTCACAATTAGAGAATTTTAGGGTTTAGAACGTTTGTTCGTAGAGAATTAGTTTGGTGTTTGTGAACAACAACCCGCTGCTCATAGTTGTGGTTTAATTCTATGTAATTTGTTCTAATAAGTGTTGATCGTAGCCGTTTGTGGACGTATGCATATTCCCGAACCACGTTAAATCTTGTGTCTTTCTTTGTTTCGTTTAGTGCATCTTATTTCTGTTTTATTTAGTTCCAAGTTTATCCAAAGAACTATTAGTATATTGTGAAGAGGTTAATACTAAGGCATTAATCCTAATAAAGCATCCAAGACACAAGGAAATGGTCTAAAGAAACAAAAGAGACGTCTTACAACAAGCCTGGATGAAGCAATTTTACACTTCCATGTACAAAGCAACGATCTGGGAGCAATTGGTAAGGAATCTAAGTTTTAGTTATACGTCATTCTCTTCGTATGGATCTCCTCTACAACGTATCCAAAATTCACAACAATAGGATAAACGAGCAAAAAGATGTGTCCAAAACTTTGGACTACATGATAGCTGAAAAGTTTCTGAAAACCTCCTGGAAGTTTACTATTTCGTCAAATTCAGCCCTTCAACATTCTTGAAAGCAGAAAAGCTTCATTTGCTAAAGCTTGGAAAATTTCTGAGGATGAAGAAACATGGGTAGATCATCAAAAACGGACATCTTATGAAGATTCTACAACATTTTCAATGAAGACCTAACTTCTGAATTTTCTGATGACGAATTATAACGAAATTCTTCATTCATCCACATCCGAATCAGGAGCTGCACCATCAACGCAAGGCCGAAATTCATCTTCAGCCGGTAGTCTCACTTGCTGAAGTCGACGGTGTATCTGCTGCTGAGGTATGAGCCTATATAATAACACGAATCACTCTCAGAAGATCAAGTGACATACCATGCATCAGTTTTCCAACATCTCTGAGTGGTTGATTCACCTTGGCATGAACATCTGCAGAAGTCTTCATCTTTGACTTGATATTTCTGTAGCGTTCCCCGGAAGAGCCAGAAGGGTGGTTGTGTATGGAAGTCACCATTATTTATTACAAAAAATGTGGAGTCAAACACATCAGTAACAATCCAACTCTTACCTATTTACAATTTCACTAGTTGTAGTTATTATAACGTCGGAATTTCGAAAACTTGCTCATTCCTGCATACCTGCAAAGACGAGCAAAATTCATTATTCAAAATTACGACTTGATTTTCATAAAACTGTGAACAACCAACGTGAATTTTAACATCCACTGGTTTTTCAAAAATTGCGGAGACGTCCATTCTACAATTGTGAAAACTCACATACAGACATTATTTCACCACGTATAATTGTCTACTTTCAACAGTTGTTCAAAATCATGATTTTACAATATATATATATATATATATATATATATATATATATATATATATATATATATATATATTTGCTCCCTGGCGCGAGCATCTGTCTTTGAAGCGAGGGTATATTTTCAAAAAAATTCTGAAAGCTCGAAGATAAAATTTTTTTCATGAAAGCTCATAAACAAAATTTTATTACTAACAGATGCACGTCTATTCAAAAATAAAAAAAAATTCTCTCGTACGAGCATCCATCTTTGAAACGAGAGTTTATTTCACTTTGTGAAATCTCACATATTTGAAAAAAATTAAATTTTGGTTTTCGTGAAAGCTCACAAACAAAATTTTTATCATTAAACTCAGGAAAATTTTGTTTGTTTCTTAAACTAACGAACGAACGTCTGTTCCTAAAACAAGTATTTCTTTTTTTGGGTCGGACCGTAAATGCTAAATCGACCAAAGCTGGACGTCCGATCGTCCAAATCAGCAGTACGTCATCTCTCCGTGCTCACGGGATGACACTCTATCACATTGTCAGGGTCCTTAACTGGGCATTTGCTCGTACATGGCAGCATTGGAGCAAATCGAGGATTCTGAAAATACCTTTGTACGACTGAGTTCAACTGCTTGTCTCGTCAACTGGAAAATCACCATCTAATGCGGAACATGACTGTCCCCCACTCAGTAGGGGACTTAATGTTGATAGTGGATTTTCGACAACCCGACTTCAGGAACGCATGTGATGATTCATATTTTATAATCTGTGAACCGTTTCATGAACTCTGACTGAGTGAGCATTTCTCTCAGAGCCATGATGAATATGTTTCTCAAACTTCCTCCCCGGCTGAGCGCTCGATGTTGCACATTTCATCATGCCCTCTATGTAGAATAAAATGATTGGGTGGTCCTCTGGACATAACTGTTTGTCAGAGGGATTAACGCCTTTAGGACGTCAACGATGCACGTTGTTCCCTGACTACATAGAGAAACCCACCTCTAACGATTGGGCGGTTCTCTAGACATAATTTTTTGTCAGAGGGCTTAATGCCTTCAGGACGTCGACGATACTCGTTTCTCCCAGACTATACACCTTTCAGAACGAATATGATGCTTCAACTATCTCATATCTCGATTATGCAAATAGATTAATTCTACCGTGACATTCATCGACTGAATTCCTAGAAAATAATCTATTATATTTCATTACTCCGTTCCCTGAATTCCCCGGTTGAATTCATGGATTAGTAATAGATAACCATTTTATCTCATTACTCCATTGCATGAATTTCCAACTAGAATTCATGGATTAGTAATAGATATTCAATTCATTTTATTACTCCATTTCATGAATCGTTCTCCGCTGAATTTCATGAATTAATAATAATTACTCAACAATCGGGCATCTGGACTATGATGAGTAAGCCCCAATAAAATGGTGCAAGTGTACTCAACGGTGATGCATGAATGAGCACCCAAATGCACGAACGAGCATTCGAAAATATGGACAAACGATGAATCTTACACAAAATAGGAGAGAGAAAATAATAATAAAAGAAGCGCCTAAGGACCGAGCCCACCGGGCGGCTAGTCATGCCGCCGTGGCCGGTCCTCCACGCCTCTTCCTTTATTTTTCTTATTTTATTATTTTCATGAACTCATGAAGACTCCTTCATTCGAGCAACTTTCCTTGATTGAGAAAATGTCACGGTTTCTCCATATTTTCACGGTTTCATGAAAAATAATAAAAGTAGAGAAAGGTGTTGTGGGACCGGGCTACCTAGCCGGTTGGCCATGCCCTATCCGTAACCGGTCCCACACCTTGCAATCCCTTATTTTCATAATTATTATTTCCCTCATCTCATGAAACTCCTCCGTTTAAGCAAAAATCCTGATTTCTTCATATTTTTTCAAATACAAGCATCTAATCCGGTGCATGCGCACCGGCTGTTTCGAGAGTGTCAAAACCATAAGCAGCCAAAATTGGAATGGTAAACACATACGTAGTATTATCATACAGGGTCATGAAAAATGCGTATGAAACTTCAAAAGTTGTCAGTATTATCCGCAAAAAGCAAAAGCATTGTTACGGTCATGATGAGCAGAAATACATTTTTATAGTTTTGCATGGTAGGAGCTAATTCAGTAGGCCAGACTCCAAATATGTTTATTGGCTTACTCATCAGATCCCTCGATATCATATCCTTCAACTGTATGTTTTCGCATCAACAATGCTATATCTCATATTATCTATTAAGTCTGCCCTAAGCATCAACGCTCCTAAATGCTTTTCTTGTTTTACCTTGGGTCTGTCACTTCATGAAACTATTGTTCAGTTGTTAATGTCATTTCATGTTTTATCTTTTTCTTGAAGTCTCAAGACACGACTGTTGATGAAAAAGTGAATCGTCGTATCTAGTAGATACCAAAGTGAACTTCCCAAAAATCGATTTAAATAAGAGCATCTGTTCAGTAATTGTTGAAAGGACATTTTTTTTCCAATGTACATACCCGTTGGTCAGTGGACGGGTCCGTTACTTAAAACTGTATTACCAAGGGAAGTGACGTTTAAAATGTAACATGAAACCAATTTAATCCAGGGTTATGCAACTATGTATTGCATTAATTTGAAAGGATACGTAAATTTTTGAAGAGCTGCTTTTGAAAGGACACGTGAAGTTGTATTTTGTCCAATAGTTGTGCCTTTTAGGATGTCGATGACATGGCAATGATTTGGCAAAAAGTGATTACATGGCGTCACTAAAAATTAGAGTGTTTATGGGGACGCCATGTGGCGTTTTGGAGTCTCTAATTATAAAGAAAGATTGCTCAAACCATGAAATAGCCAAAAAGCCAAATGGTCACATGACCGACTAGGCTATTCACGAAAAATGTTAAAATATTATTATTATTTTAATATTCTCAAAATATTGATCGTTGAGCAAAGTCTTACTTTCTCATTCGAGCAAAATCAAGAATTTCAGTCAAAGATCAAACTCTTCTGAAAATCCAAGATATTGCTCAAACGAACACCAGAAAATATCAAAACTCTCAGGACTGAGACACGGACTTTATGGTGACATGAGCATGCTTCCTTGACCGACCAAGGCCGTCCCTAAGGCTTGCAAGGTCCCGATCCACACATTCTTATAATTTTGACCTAATTTTCTCAATTGCTCATATTGGGTTCAAACTTTTCCCAACCAACTTGGAATTTGCTCAAACGACCATCAGCTGGTCCCACGACCACCAAGGTCTGGTTTCATGCTCCCTTGGCCGGTCCCTCACTTCTCCATAGTTAGGTTTCATCACCTAATGCTCAGACGAGCACTATTCTAATAAATGATTAAACCAGCATTTAATCATCCTTTCACTAACTGGTCAACAAAGGACTTTGGTGCACGCTCACTCGAGCACTTAGGCGTTACATGGTCGTCCATCATCCCATGTAGTCGTCCACTCCTTCTGGCCTATTTTATATAAATCATCAATTGATGAACAATTGATCAAATTAGGGTTCGAACAAATGCTCTGCAAATCACAGTTTCGAGAAATTTCAAATACTAATGAATTTATGATTGACCCAACAATCAACATCTGGATTAATTACATAATATTTGGTAGGCTACCAATATTTTAACTAATATTTTATTGGGTAACGTTATCAATAATTCGTCTAGTTGAGCAATACTTGCTCGGTTGCTCGAATATTGATCCGACTATCAATATTCAGTAATTCGTCGAATTGAGCAATACTTGCTCGGTTGCTCGAATATTGATCCAACTATTAATATTCAGTAATTCGTCGAATTGAGCAATACTTGCTCAGTTGCTCGAATATTGATCCAACTGTCAATATTCAGTAATTCGTCGAATTGAGCAATACTTACTCAGTTGCCCGAATATTGATCTAACTATCAATATTCCGCCGAATATTACTCAATATTCAAAAATTCGTCAAATTTATAATATTTTCTCAGATGAGCAATATTGTCAAGATCCATCCTTGGGCTGAAAAGTTCAGTTAAGGGCCATCTGGGTTATGGGAGTCTAGTAACCTGTTTAGGTAACATATGCTGCTACGTAGGATTAGTAGAGTGTGTGTGAGAGTGGCACACGTGCGCACCAAACCCTATCATTTATATTCCCTTCTCTGTTTGTAGAACTGGATTATGAAAAATTAATTAGTAAAATTAGTCTTTTTTTCTCTAAATCTAATGTTTTCCCCAGTCTATCTCTATCCTTAGAGATCAAGAGTAGCTTATGTGTTGGTTTGTAAGGAAGGTTCTTACAATTGGTATCAGAGAAATCGATTCCTTGCTACCGAGAGACAATGATACTCGACAGACTTGATTTTGAAGATGAAGTAAAGAATTCAACCGCCGAATTGACGGTTGAATTAGGAGATGCAATAAAGATTCGTTTGCTGATTTGAAGGTTGCGTTGGAGGCTTTCACTACTGAGTTAAGGGATGTGGATGATTGTGTAAACAAGATGAAACCAGATGGTGATTCACTCAAACCCTCATCTGAAGCTATTGAATCAAAATCAGTGAGTGATTTTACTCTCCATTCTTCAACTCCTATATATAGATTCAAATCTAGCAGATGAAGGAAATTGTAAATCTACAACAATCAACTCTCATATGGATGAAGCTGTTTTTGAAGTTGAAGTTAAGAAATACCATGGTTAATTAACGCTTCTAGCTTATCAGGAAGGCAACCCTTTCATTTATACGCATCAATTTCTTAATGTTTTTGTGGAATCTCAAGGTACAAAAATTAGGGTTCATCAACAGAGTAATTACATAACCTGGAATCTTCTTTCCAGTGAAGAATTTCGGCAGTTTGATGATTGGAAGTTCATCACTAATGATAATCTTAATCCATTTACTTCTTACTTATTCAAAATTATCAAGGTATTTTCTATCCTATACATAATTCAAATTACTTATGTGATTGATGTTTCACCTAGTTCAGAGTATGTTCATATGCTTTTTGATCGCGGTAAAGATTTTGTAGTTGGTGAGATGTGTTCTAATTGTGCTACTGCTAGGAGAGGTTTCAAATTCTGTCTTGAGATGCTTGTTCCTAGTTTGGTTATTCCAATTGAGAAATATGATGAGAAATATTTTTATGAGGTTGTTCTTCAACCTGGGTACCAATTGGATTCCAGACTTATGAATTCAGTAGTGTTTATATTGGTTACAGATGGTGATAGTGGATACCACAGGAGTCTGTTTGCGAGAATGTTACACAGAAAAAATATCACCGGTTATGCTTGTGATTGTATTTTGCTTGATCCAGGAATGATTGAACTGGGGTATGTTAATATGTTTGCAAGTAGTGGAGACTGTTTAGATAGTAACCTGGATTTTTCTCAAAGGGTATTTGATCGAGGGAAAATGTTTGAATTGATTAGGAAGAATTCTTATTACATTAATAGAGGTTATGAATTCTCTTCTAATATACTTCCTTCTCGTCTGACTATCTTAAATAAGTCGATTTCAATGAATAAGTATAATCTGAAATTTTTTTATGAGCTAATTTCAGAGCAGAGGTATCATTTAGATTGGTTGTTTGTGAAGTCGAAAGTGTTACTGTTGGGTAGAAATGGGAACAAACATGAGGCTAGCAATCTGTGTGATGAAATGTTACTGAGAAATATCAACAGCCTTATGTTATTTGTGTTGAAGGTGCTGGATCTCTTGGAGTTAAATCTTTTGGTTTCCTTGTCAGAAATTGCCTTCACCTTGTTCATTACTGGCTCTATGAGTGGTATAAATAATATTTGGATTTTCATTGAACCACTTAGAGTATCTAACTGTATGGGTTGTGATGGTGATGATAGATGTATTGTTGGTTGGAAAGAATTTCTGGTAAGGATGGGGGAAATCAAGGGAGTGGTTTTTACTTGTGCTCAGCTAGAAGTTACAGTTTTGAAGATAACTGACATGGTGACTCAAATATGCAGTCTTATAGACATTTATGAAGTTAATTGTAATAATATGCTTGGTACAGGGTTGGTACAAAGGGAGGGTGAACCAACTAAGTATGTACACTATGGTACAAGTGCTTTCTCGGCTATGGAAGGGACAAGATCCATCTTCTTATCCTTAAATATCTTGTTCAATGGGAAAATGGAAGGTAGCTATTGGGTCAGGCACAAAAACTTCAGTTTGGTGGTAATCTTATGCATTTGTGGTTCATGTGGTATTGAGGGAATTTTGGGGAGAAATCTCTTGTATGTAAAATATTTATATAGTTCCATTGTTGCGGGTAGTGGAGAACTCCATTATAGTCAATTTATAGATAGTGGTATTATGGACCTTACAGGATATTTCGGCATATATTGCGAATTTAACTTCAATTGCAGCTGAACTCCACATCAACATGGTTATCATAGAAAGTGTTGACAAAAATGAACTGGAGGGAAGTTTGCTTGCTGAGATGTTGTCTGTCCTTCGCAAGGAGGAATGTGGAGAGTGGGATCTAGAACCAACTGCTCCACTAATTCATATTGTCTGCATCATCAATAAAGAACGTGTTTACTCCATAAATACCGAATGTGCCGATGTCACTACCAGGATGAAAGTGTGTCATGCTTGGGATTACAATCAAGAAATGATTATGTCAGAAGTCTTTTGGCAAGGTCTCAGATTGTTGGATTTGCTAATCCGAGACGAGAAGCAAGAAAAAGCAGTAGGTAAGCTGATATGGAAACTAAATGATGTCGTGTTTAGTAAGAAGAGGATTTTAAGTGCATCTTCATCGAGATCTGCTGTTAATATGAAGAAGGAGCAGGTCCTCATGTCAAAGAATCAGTCAAGGACAAGGTACAGTTCAGCGTCTTGTGGTGATTTTATTATGAATACTCAACCACTTTTTAAGCAACTGCAGACCTCCACATTTAAAGGCACAGCAGCTCAAGTGCAAGGCGATACTGTCAGCTCCATGTCAGCTAGAGCATTGCAGAAATTCTCAATCCCTCTTGCAAGTTCAGCTCCTAATTCTGTTGAATGTCACATCACTAGGGTTATTATGCACAAGTTCAGAAGAACAGTGACAGTGACGGACCACAACCTCTTGACACTTAAGTTGCAGCAGCTGAACATTTTTCCTATCGAAATAGGCGGAAGGTTTGAGTTACTTGTCAGCAAGGGAGTATTTAATCTCTTAAAAGTGGGGATATGTTTGCAAAAACTCCTCTATATGCATGGTCATTACATGGAAGTAAAGATAATCATAAATGTTCACCCCTCGGCTGGTAAGAAATAGACATTTCTTCTTATGCTCAAAGGTGTTCATACAGTTAATTTGGGTGCCAGTTTGGAAGTTGTTGTTCAAGGCTATGAGAAGAAATTTATTAAAACCGCGACTGCTGTAAGTGGCGCTCTTGTGAGTGCCCATCAAGCCGCGAATTACGAAGCCAATGAGTTTTTTTGCCTTGGAGCGTTAAACGAAGTAAACTTAAGTGCCTTGATCATCTTTGAAGAGGAACTACAACTAAGCTTGGTACCTACTTTTTAGTTGAGTGGTTTCCAACATTTCATAAACCTGGGTGATGAAGTTGTGAAGTTCATATTTGATACAGCATTCGGGATAGAGCTGCAAGTCGGCAACATATATGCTCTCTATGGGTCGAGCTCAGTTCATATCCTTGAGGACAAGGATAATTTGAAGGAGTGGGAATTGTCAGGACCCATGCTTAGGCTGACAAGTTCAGTTAAGGGCCACCCGGGTTATGGGGTCTAGTAACCTGTTTAGAGTAATTAGAAGTTAATTAATCGTGATTAATTAGGTAATATTTGCTGCTAAGTAGGATTAGTAGAGTGTGTGTGAGTAGCACACATGCACACCAAACTCTATCATTTATATTCCCATATCTGTTAGTAGAACTGGATTATGAAAAATTAATCAGTAAAATTAGTCTTTTCTCTCTAAATCTTCTGTTCTCCCCAGTCTATCTCTATTCTTAGAGATCAAGAGTAGCTTCTGTGCTGATTTGTAAGGCATGTACTTACAATATCAATATTGTTTAATCCATGAATCACTGAGCATTCGTCAATCATGCTCAATTCAACAAAACCTAAAATCACCGTCTAATCAAGTCAACAACTGACTAATCAAATACACGTCTGCTTTGCAGACTTCACGTTCGTGAGACATCAATCACGTCACATGGGGGATATCAATTAGGGTTTTGGTCTTACGGCCTACAACACATGTGTTCATCCACGACGAGAAATGTGAGTAAGTCGTGCAAGCGATTGAGGGAGTTAACAAAGTAGTGAGTGGACGATCAACCAGGTCTCCACACGACACGGAACTGGTTTTACCATGATCTCCCACTTTCCCATTCTTTCACTCAAGATTCCGTCACACTTACTGGGATCAATGTGTTTTACCATTCTGACAATATAAATAAGTCAAAAATCGATGACTGAAAAAACATTCGTTTTACACAAGTATTCTTGATTGAAACTTATTTTCCAGAACTCAGCAGTTCATCAATTTGTAGAAAAACACATCCACAATCCTTGATCATCATTGATCCCACACAATTCTCAGCTTCTCTCCTACAGATCAACCCATCTCCCTCTTTGTGACCGAATTGACTCTGGAACGTCCATTGACTTGGTTTAGGACGTAGTCATACAGATTAATCTCTCGAACTTAAAGCACTCCCGTGCAGTGCATCTATGTGAGGTTAGGAAGTTTTCTCGGTTGAGGAGTCTCGCCCGAACCATCGTCTCTTCACTTTCATAAAAACCAGCAAATCGTTTTTCCCCATATACACCACCGAAGAGATTTTAGCAAGCTTGAGCAACATCTCTAACCCTTTATACCAGAGTCCAGGCCTCCACCATCCTCCCTGTAAAATCCCTAATGATTATAGCAATACCAGCATGAAAATTATTAGGTAAAACAGAAGCATCAATTTGAATTTTCAGTTTTCCTGTGGGTGGTGGATTCTAGTGCCTATTTTCATTGTGTTTGAACCCATCACTTTTTGTTATGTTGTTAGATAACTGAACCTGATTACCACCAAAGCTAGTGTGAATTTTATTCTCATTACAGAAAGTGATCATTTCGTGTTTGAGGTTGAACTTGTGCATCTGCTATTGTCGAATATCACATCACATCTAGACTTCCATATAAACCACATGGTAATTATTATCAGGTTTGTTCTGGCTTTCTTGCTGAAGGAGATGTTGTTATCTGGATTGCACCAACTTCTTATCCCTTGCCTGATAGCTGTAATTGTACTTAGATATTGATAAATGTCATATGATATAGCATTCCACACACTTCTAGCATAATTGCAATGAATTAGAAGATGAGTGATAGTTTCTACCTCATTTTTCATCTTTGACATTACACTTCCTGGCTTGGATTATGCCTTGCATATCTTTCATTGACAGGGATGATATCATGTGCTACTTTCCACAGGAACAATTTGCACTTATGAGGGATTTGAAGGTGCCATATGATGATCTAGAATTTAGCTTCTTCTTATTTGTTAATTAGATTGGGGTTCTTCTGGCAGAGAATAGCTTTATACGTGGAATTGACTGTGAAGTGACCACTTCTTGTAAGAGACCAAAGAATTTTGTCTTCATGTTGAATGGATGGTCTGATATTTAGGATATTTTCTATCTGATGTTGAGTGAAGTACCTCTGAAGCATGTTACGATTCCACATTTGAGTGTGTTCATCAAATAACTCGTTAACTCTCATGTAATATGAAAACTCTTCATAAGGAGAAAAGTTTTGTTGAATTTTCTGAGTTGTGTAACCCTCAATACAGTTGTCTCTAAACACATAAACGGATTTACCATTACCAATCTGCCAAATATAAAATTTCTTAACCCAACTGATTCCAGTACATATGCTTCTCCATATAGCATTGACATTGCTTGAAATATCAACTTGCAGAATGTTTTCTTTTTAAAGTGTTTAGCTTTCAGAATTCCCACCCATTTACCTTCTTTTTCTTGAACTAATCTACAAGCCAACTTAGTAATCATAGATTCATTGAAAATTTTAAGATTTTTGAATCCCAGACCTTCCCATCTTTTTGGAATGCTAACGCTTTCCCAAGATTTAAAATATCCTCCTCTTCCTTGTTTCTTGTTCCACCAATTTTTTCTTTGTATAGCTTCAAGTTTATTTATGTTTTTTTGAGGAAGTATGAAGCAGATCATTTGGAATTGAGCCATGGAGTTGGTGACTGATTGAATTTGAGTACTCCTGCCTGCTTGATTGGTCATTCCTGCCTGCCATTGTATCAATCTATTTTGCATTTATCTTGAATATGACTGAAGCATTTGGTTTTTTGTCTTCCCATGAATAAATTAATACCCAGATACTTCTCCTCCAATGGCATTACCTTCATTTCTAGTATGTCATATATTTGCTTTCTTCTTTCTTCACTTAATATTTTGTTGAAGTGCAAGCTTGACTTGATTAGGTTCACCATCTGGGCTGACACCTTACATAATTTGTTGATTATATTCTTCAGATTGTTGATGGAGCTCACATTGGCTGAGGAGAACAGAATGCAATTATTTGCAAAAAACAGATGAGAACAGATATTGGGGGACCCTTCAGAGCTGGGAAAATGGGAATTATGTTTTTGTTGATCATTGAAGTATTAAACATTATACTGAAGCCTTCCATGCATATTATGAACAAATATGGGGATAGACTATCCCCTTGTCTTAGGCCCCTTGTTGGCTAAATTGTTTCAATTGAAGAACAATTTAGAAAAATAGAGATTGTTGGTGTGGTTATGCATTGATTCACCAGGTTGCACCGTTGTTCAGAGAATCCCAATTTCTGGACAATGTTGATGATGAACTTCCATTTCATTCTGTCAAAATATTTTGACATGTTCAGCTTGATTGTCGCTGCTTCTTTACCAGATTTTGTTGTCTTCATGTAATGTATTACTTCATGGGCTATGACTGTGTTGTCTATTATATTTCTTCCAAGGACATAGGCTGGGGAAATGATTTTTTGTAAAAGAGGTTTCGGTTTAGTTTTTATGATTTTTGAAATAATTTTGTATGAAATGTTATATAAGCTGATGGCTCTGAAATCCGAAGAGCTTTGAATATGAAATTGTTCTTTGGGATTAGAGTTTGAAAAGTGTGGTTGAGTTCCTTGAGAATTTTTCCCTTTCTGAATAATTTTGATCATGCTCGCAAGATTGAAATTCATTACAAATTCAGATATAATAGTGTTCATGCATACTTTTGGCACTTATCGGATCTCTTTTTTGATATGCTCGACAACTTATTTCATGTTGGTCAGAAGTAACCTTGGGACGTTGCTTTATCTTCTAGTGACCTGTTTCTGATGTTGTTTCCACAGTCTCCAGAATGTATTTCAGCTAGGATTTTCTCTCCTTGCTTTCACTACAAGAAACTTAATATATTGCAGCACCCAGTGGTTATGGCATAATCCCCTACTAGTGTCGCGAGAACCTATGTAGCAAGAAGTCTATTGCTTCACCTAATCTTTATTACTGCAGAAAGATATTATACTTTCTTTGCCTCACTCTTTTCATATTATTGCTACAGTTGTGTGGAAAAAGTTTCATTTTGCAACAGTAAATTATAGATTTTAGCTGCAGCTGAAAAGTACTATGACTAGAAATTTTCTTTTACAACACCTATATGGAGGTGTGGCAATAGCTAGATTTTCTTGTAGTGTTTTCTGTTACATATTTGATCAGTGGTCCCATGCAGGTTTTTATGTGCATTTCACCATCTATAAGATGATACCTCAATTCTTTTCTCTTGACATTTCTCACCTCTTGTTTGTTATCTAGCAACGCCTTGGACTCTAGGTATTTGTATATGTCCTTCATCCAAGAATTTTCTTCTTCAACACTTATCATGTTAGAGCTTTCTATTTCGACGTTTTCCCCGTTTGGATCATTGATAGCTGATTTGTCAAGTATTTGAATCTTGATTGTCCTCTGGAAAGCTCCGCGTATTACTGTGTCCACGAATGCTAAAGAATCTAAACGCCTGATTTTGTTTATCGATATTTTTCTAATACTTACTTCGTCAAAGATGAATATCAGCTTGTTTACCTTTCTTTTTTACATTTCTTGGAAATATGTGTGTTTTGCGCTCTGGATATGTAGTATACAATTATATCGCAATTTTAGGTTGCGCAACTTAACTCAAGGCTTTGAGTATTTATTGAGCGCAACAATCTCTTTCTCTTAAGTTTCAAAAAATAAAACCTTATATGCTAATAAGCATACAAAAATAGACTTTCACATCGTATAGAAAGATGATAAAAAACAACAAGCTTGTGCCCGAGGGAAGGCATATTTTAGTGCCCTTTTGCAATTTTTATTTCTTTTTGGATAGCGCAGAGCTCAGCCATGTTGTTTCCATTTCTGTATATGTATTCAGAAAAGGTTGCTATAAACTTTCCTGATTATCTCGGATGACACCTCCAATACGTGCACCAAGAAACTCATTAGATGCGCCATCCATATCCAATTTGTGATAACCTGTAGGTGGGTAGGACCATCCAACATTTTTATCCACAAATTAAGGATTTGCAAAACTCGAAGGAGTTAAGGTGGAAATATACAAGTGTAAAACTTGTGATTATGCTTCCATCACTAAAAATAAGGGTTGCCACCTGATATCTTGAAGGAAAAAATTGCATCATAATGTATTGGTCTCTTAGAATGATTAAGAAATGGATGAAATGTTGGTTTTCACAAAACCCTTTGAGATTTAATAAAAGGTGTTGCTTCCGTGTTCCTGTTATTCCATATGTGGACATAATTAATCGTTGATGGAATTAGTAGTACATGAACTTTTGGTAATTCAAATTGATGGTATTAAGGCTCTTATGGAGTTTAGCATTACGATCCGAAAAGAACTCGTGTTTTCATTGATTTGTAATGTATATATATATATATATATATATATATTAATGTTGTAGTACATGGAAGGAAGTATGTTGTTAAATGATGTATAACCTGAAAACACGGGGGTCTAACAACACCACCCAATATTTCGTTCGACAGTATGAATGCACTAACTCAAATATTATTCCCAGAGAATAAACTTATAAATAGGCTCAATCAAGAAAGATATCAAATACTTATATCTCTATTTCTTAACACAATCAGCAAACCGAACATATAAAAATCCATGAGCCTGATTGATATCAGAAATAACTTGGAAGGTACCAAAGACCAATGCCCAAGTGTCAATCAAGTTATATTCAATAAATAAGGTCATATTTATCAACTGATTGAACAACGTACAACCTGTGATATTTGAATTATATAAACAAATATAATGCGTAAAAGAAATTACACAGACACCAGAAATTTTGTTAACGAGGAAACCCCAAATGCAGAAAAACCCATGGACCTTGTCTAGATTTTAACAACACACAATATTAATCCGCTACAGACAATAGCCTACTACAAGTTAACTTCAGACTGGAATGTAGTTGAGCCCTAACCAAGTCTCACATCGATTAAAGTAGAGTCGTTTTCCTTACGCCTCTAGAGCCACGCCGGATTCTGTGCACTTGATTCCCTTATCTGATCTCACCCACAACTAAGAGTTGCTACGACCCAAAATCGAAGACTTATAAATAAATCTGTCTCCCACAGAAATTTCTATTCTTTATTCTTTTGTTTCTTCTTATGATAAATCAAGGTGAACAAGAACCAACTAATAATCTGGTCTTATACTCCCGAAGAGCATCCTAGAAGTATTAGTCACCTCAGAATTACTCAACTGATTAATAGGATAAGTTATCGTGGAATCACAAAAATCTGAGATGAAGAACTTATGTGATTACTTTTTATATCTTACCTATCGGAGATAAATCTCAAGTAAATCTTAGATAATATAAAACTCAATATGATAGAACAAGTAATATCAGAATATACAACTACAGAGAAAATAGTTAGATCTTGGTTGATGAATCCCAAATGAAGCCTTTAAGTAGTTAACCTAGTAGAGGTTTAGGGAAACCCTAGGTTAAAGGATAATCGACTCTAGTTTGCAATTAGGAAACATGAAAGTACCGAGATTTGATTTTCCAGTTGCTAGACTTCTCCCTTATATAAATTTTCAATTATAATCAAATCTAGGTTTAGTTTAATAACAAAGCATTCAATATTCACCGTTAGATGAAATCCTGATTTAAGGTTCAAGCTAAGTCTACTTAAAATATAAGCAATATCTCTCCATCGTTAGATGGTCTTAGATTGTTACACACAAATGAAATATACTTATATTTAGATATGGGTAACCGTACCTAAACGTGTATATTGGGTTGGCTGATTAATAGTTAACCGAAGTTAGCCATACAAACACTTTTGTCTTAGCCGCATTCATCCAACACTTCTAGATCAAATATGAAGATCAATCAACCGTGATAGATAATCAAATGAATCTAATTGTGTTTCAAATAGAGTTGTACAATTGTTCATCATTGCATATAAATGTATATGAACCAATTGAAATAAAATCAGTTAGATTCGTAATCGTACAAAGTATTTCCAAGAAAGTTAGAACTAGTATCACTAGTTTTGAGTTTTATGAGAATTTTCCAGAAAATAGAAGTGACTGGATTTGTAAGGATAAACAAGATGTAATTGCACATTTATAACTTTTCTTAATAAAACTCAATTTTTGAATAAAAAAAAATGATATTTTAAAGTTAGAACGTGTTGGGTTATTGTTATATAATTTTATTTCGCATACTCAATGGATTATAAATCTAAGTTTATCGTTTTTTAATTAAGGATTATTGATGTTCTTCCTGGAAACCTGAAGTCAAATATTTATAATAACGATGCTTCTGGAAAATCGAGTAACTTTTTTTGGTTTTTCAGGGGTGCTTATTACAAAATCCTAGACTAGTTAGTTCCTTGAAAATTTAGCTTATGACAATATTCTACAGTTTACCATAGTATCAAAAGTTCGACAGAAGATTTGACCATAATGTGGTAGATTTTTTTTCTTAATATCTATGTTATGTTGGTTCAGGTGTGATCCCAGAATCTTAGACCACCAGTCGCAGTTTTGTCGAGATACAACTGCTTATTACAACCAACACTTATCACATTTAATATTAGGTATGGTATTCAAGTTAATATCTCCAAGTGTTAATGAACTTGACATGTAGCAAGGTATTCATATACAGGGTCATTACTTCCAACAACAAATAAGACTTACTGAGGAAGAAAGTCAATGTTCACAATAAACGGGTATAGATTCTCAAGATGCTTGGATATTTAGCAATGCAATAGAGTATAGGTGGTTGCGTTAATATAATTT
Organism: Papaver somniferum; assembly: GCF_003573695.1. Taxonomy (NCBI): domain Eukaryota; kingdom Viridiplantae; phylum Streptophyta; class Magnoliopsida; order Ranunculales; family Papaveraceae; genus Papaver; species Papaver somniferum. The sequence continues at coordinate 1,030,176 of NW_020618825.1, forward strand.
CAAGCATTAAAAATGTGAAGGATCAACAATGGGACATAGAATACATGGTTCCAATGCCAGTACCTATCACATATCTGTAATACTTTTAAAAAAAAAAGATATGACACTTCCGGGGTACAAAAATTACAAACTAAAGGTAAGGAGTTAATTCAGAGCCAACACAACTGGATGAATCTATTTTTTCCTCTAGACAAACACCATGTGTGGGTTTCAATAAATAATTATTTTAGGAATTTATCGAGTAACTGTTTATCGCGTGACTTTGTGACATTTATTAAATTTTGGTGATTAAAATCAAGTTACAAGGTCAGTACTTCCAGCGGAAAAACTGGCTTTCATAAGTGAAAAAGCCACACTCACGTGTTTGTTGAGTTAGTTGCTAAAATATTATGGTTTGAAATGATCAGGACACAATACCCAAAAGAAAATATCAAACAATCTACATGGTTTTCTAAAACTATACGATTTCGAAAATCAGTTAGAATTATGTATATAGTCAAGCATATGAATCCAAGACATCATCAAAAAAGGATATATAAACCAACAAAATAACAAAGGTTACTGCTACATAAACTCGAAAAGTAACAAAGTTTTTTTATTACAACAACTGAAGTTTGAGAACAAGAAAAATATGGTTTTGGAGAACAGTAGAAAGACTAAAATATCTCCCCACAACAAGATAGTTCAAACTTCGGGTCAAAATAGTTCAATAGATGAAAAACAGATCGTTATCAAACAACAAATGTATGGCACAATAGATAAACTATACACATGACGCCTTTATTTTTCTTAGTAGAAAACCGATGAATTCCAATGACAAATATGAGTTGGAACAATATGTAAATGGTATGGTACAAGACCATGTTTTTGCAGCATTATCCGATCGAGTTTTACGAATCTAAAAAAGATTGGAGTAACTATCATTACAATATGATCATATATATATATACAACGAAAAGAGAAAACAAAAAAATGAGCTGACAAAGTTTAGACAATACTAAAAATTAGAGAAAGATTGGAATGTCGTCACGTTTAGCCAATTTTTAGAATTGGGTGACACTGAAGAAATCCACAATCCAAGAAAAAATTCTTAAGTTCATCTATTGTCACATGACAATAAAATGCTAGAAGCTTATTAGTGGAGAAATTTTGAGAGAACATTCAGAGTCTAAGAGGGGTCGGATGCAGAAGAACCGCGGAGACATCTGTGCAGTGTTAAAAATTTTTTTTTTATGTTTTCCATATATTTTGAAGATGAAAATATACTAAAATAAATAGACGGATAAGTAATCTCATTCCTACGAAAACAAGTAACTGAATAGATATATAGAGAGCACGATAATATGAGACTTTTCCAAAATCATAGATCTGAAGAGCAAATAGAAGAATTTGGGAGATATTATTACAAAGATGAACAAAAGGTTTAAAAAAAGACAAGAATTAGGATATTAACATTCAAAGAACATATACATACAGTGTAAACATGGATAAAACTTGGGATTGAGAAAGAATGCAAATATGCAAATAAGGTCTGAAAGTGTATAAAACTGGGAAAAAAAGTTAAATTTTTCGCCTTTGTTAATGAGTTTCTGCAAATATTTATATAGAATCATATTACTCAATGAGGTTTGTTAATATCGATCCTTTTAACACGTGGCTGTTTATTGAAGGAATATGACTTATAGTTGCCAACATGGATCCATCTATTTTTTTATTTCTATATTTCGGTCTTCAGTTATGATGATTGGATTTGAAAATGACCAGGGATAAATATTGATAAAACTAAAGCAAGCGATTGAGATTTTTTTCAACATAAATTTTTGATGGAACCGTGTGCTTAAATATAGGCTGACTCTATTATTAATGATGTTATTAGGTGTTTACTGATGTTATAGAAGTATGTGTACGTACCTTGGAATGATATAAGTTGTCTATTGTATAATCGACTAAGTTGAATTTTTTTTTTTTTGAAGTATTTGGATATACTAACTAACTTGTAGTCTTTTTAGTGTATTGTTACAAAAAAAATAAAGTATGTACACTTAAGAATAAAAGGAAAGGTTGAGTGATAACTAAGTTGTAGTCTTTTTTAGTGATACCTAGTCCAGTTATAATCATTATTTGGGTTTCTTGTCTTCAATTGTGTTGTTCTATTCTTCACTTAATACAAGAGGGATGTTAATACTCAACCCTGGAGGCCGAAGGCATCTGCAGTATGTAGCAGTACTGTATGTATGTCATCGCTCTTTGCTGGCTATTTGAGTGCAGAAAAACTACATATATGGAAGTGTGGTCCACAATACGTCAATGTAGATGAGTTGGATATTTTTCCAGATCTCAGGTAAGTTTTAAATGACTTATGATTTATATAGTTAGTCCCAACTGATCGTATTTAATTTGTTACTCATGTATAATGTACAAATGAAGTATATACTGGGTGCCAATACCAGTAGCTATAGCTTTCCTGTGGGATATGAAACAAGGTTTCCACTCCATGTGCGTCATCGGGAGGATTCCATTCCATTAGATGAACACAAATACTGTAAAATCTCTGTATAAGAATATCCTAGGGACCACAAATAAAATATTCTTATAGGGAGGCTATTCTTATATGGAGGTCTAACTTGAATAAACCATAAGAAATTTTTTCATATGTGTATTTGTGTATATTCGTGCATATGTATAGGAAACACAAAAATATATCTAAGTGTATATAAAAACTATTTAAATGAGGATTTTTTTATATATTTATTCATATAAAAATCTTTTTCATAAAACAATTCACATACATCACAATTATCACATCAAAAATTGACAAATGAAATCAAATGAGTATGAAGATATTCGTATTAAGTTGTGCACAAAAAATCAAAAAATTCATTTTGAAGCAAAATGGACTTGTAATATGGTTACAAGAATCTGTTCATCTTAAAAACTTTGATGTATGACTAGTGCTATATATTTAAAATATGATGTCAATTATTCTTGTATGGAGGTAGGTTCATTAAGACGGGACCAGAAAAAAATATGACTTATTATAATATGGAGTTTATTCTTAAATATAACTGTCCCAAATCGGGACCATACATTTTTATTCTTATATGGAGTTTATTCCTATATGGAGTATTCCTTCGGGAATATTAGTCCAGTTTATCAATTGGTTTTTGTTCACCTTGATTTATCAAAAGACGGAACAAAACTCGTACGTATATTAGTGGGATAAGGATTTATCTATTATCGTAGACTTTTCTGTGTGAAACAAATTTGTTTATTAAAGTCTTCGACTTTGGGTCGTAGCAACTCTTAGTTGTGGGTGAGATCAGCTAAGGGAATCAAGTACGTACTATCCTGTTGGGATCAGAGACATAGGATCATAATTGTACCTTGGATCAGTGTGAAATTGGTTGGGGTTCAACTACAGTCCATACCGAAGTTAGGTTGGAGTAGGATAGTGTCTGTAGCGGCTTAATACAGTGTGTCTTCAATCTGGACTAGGTCCCGGGGTTTTTCTGCATTTGCGGTTTCCTCGTTAACAAAATTTCTGGTGTCTGTGTTATTTCTTTTCTGCATTATATTTGTTTGTATAATTGAAATAATACAGGTTGTACGTTTTTCAATCAATTATAATATCCGATCTTTTGGTTGTTGATTTAAATTGATTGACACTTGGATATTGGTCTTTGGTACCATCCAAGTTTATCTCTCTTGTATTTAAATTGAGACTCGCAGTTTGCTTGAGTAAGATTTAAATTGAGAGATTGAGATATAAATTCATTGATATACTTTTTATCTAGATTGAGTCTGACTGTCTAGTTGATTCTCTAGGAAGTATATTGGAGTTTGTCCATAGATATTGCTAAGCTAAATATTGGGTGTGGTTGTTAAACCCCCGCTTTTTCAAGATGTCCCACTCGGATGGTCAGATGTGTTGCTAAAGATCTCAAATCTAATCTAATTAACTTTTTAAAGATGATGAAACGAAAAATGAATGAACATCTTAGGTCTATCAAAGATGAATTCTCTTTGTACAAAGGGTGGATTCTCTTAGTTCAGTAAACTGTTTAGCTGAGTACATATCGACTTCAACAACATCACACTAGGTAGCCTCTACTAAGACCCTCTTAATGAAAAGACCCACTAGATAATCAAAATTTGAACACAAAATTATATGGAAATAATGTAAATAAAGTCAATGAAAATCAAGAGAATACATTTACATCATATGTAATATTGAGGGGGTTGGCACTGCATTAAGCTGGAGCACCAGAGAGAAATTTTTCCAATAACATCAAAATCATTTAGATAATGTTGCACCTAGGGGCAAATTAAAAGGCTAAAGAAAGTTCAACACTTACGTAAGTATCGAACTTATGAAACGACATTACAAATTCCCAGTTAGATTTACTCTAAAGCGCAATATCTTTTTTCAATTCTAAGAAGTATCCCAGTGATTTTTTTTACGTAAGCTATAAAATATTGCACCTTGCATGGTTAAGTGTCTTGCGGAGTGAAAAAAAAATGACACCCATAGCATTCGTCTCTTACCTAAATACCAAATACCGTAACTAGTCATCCTTTTGTTTAAGCTTATCAACAACAAGAAAACTTAAGTTAGTTTGCATATAAGATCGATATCAGTGGAATGAAAAAGATGTGAATAACACTTACTTAGTTACTTGATGCGAGAGAAAAATCATAATGCAATACTCCACTTGTGTATCTATGTGGTCTGGAACACAAATAAAGCAATACAAACATATGAAACAATGTGTTAAACATTGTACATGAGAACCAAAATAATGTGTTAAAAAATTGTACATGAGAACCAACTGGAACCAGAAAAGGCAGAAGCATTAGCTCTACCGAAAGGATCCAATTAATGGGCAAAGGAAGAAGGTTTTCTTAAATTGTTAAAAGAAGGTGACTCTGAAAGAAGAAGTTTGCATATGGGAAAGAGAAAATGATGGTCTGGAAAAATCAAAGCAATGTGAAGGAAGATTTGAGTGTTTTGAAAGAATGTAATGGTTTTTTGGGTTCAAGTTCATAAGAAGAAATGAGAATCAAGTAGCGGATAAATTGGCAAAAGAGGAAAGGAAATCTTCCCTGTTTATAACTTGGAATGAAGAATTTCCAATCTTTTTAGACCAATTTATTTCGGTTGATAGGACTACTAGAAGTATTTCAAATGAAAGTAGTCAGGCTACTAATAGGTTATTTAATTTCTTTCCTAGTACAAGATTTGTACCTCAGAATATAAAAAATCAATTTGTTTTTATTTCTATTAATGCCACATGAATTGATGTTGTCGTATAATCCACAATTGGGAGCTTATTCATGTTGTGACTGTATGAGGACATCTTCATTTAGTTGGATTTTCCTTTTGGTTGTTTATTCCTTTGCCTTGCTGAAATATATTCTTCTTTATGCTCAAAAATAAAAATAAAATTGGAACCCAATATGAACAAATAAGTAACTAACAAAAAGTAGATTCTTTATTAATTTGAGTTCTTGACAAAGAGGATGATGATATAAGTGGTGTTGTACTAATTGCAGCTATACGAAACATTGTCATGGAGCAAAAGGAATTTTCTTTGTTGGAGGATTAACAACAGAACCAGTAGAATTCATGGGAAGATGCGATCATATGGCCAGAAAACTTCACTCATATAAACTAGTCTATGAATCAGACGATCAAGTACTAGTGAAGTCGGTAAATGATGCCACCCCTCATATACATTGGTTGAATCAGGGGGATTAGTACAAAAATAACACATCATCTTTTGGGTTCAAGTAAATGGAGTTGTAGTCTTGCAAAAACGAATGAAAATAGAATTGCAGTATCTATATCTGTAGATGCCAGAACCAATAAGGCTTTTTTTTTTAGTATTACAATTTACGAGTATCTTTTTTTTTCATTAATGAAATCTCAGGCTTTGGATCAAAGGAAAAAGTAATCAATCATCATAAAAAATGTTTACATTGTAAGTTACACAGTAATGCTACAAAGTCCCTCAAAAATACTTGTTTCTCATAAAACCTTCAAGGTTATAAAAATAACTTTATAAAAATATCCAGAGAAAAGGGGAAAACATATCTCAACTTTATAATAGAAAACTCTTTCTTTAGCTCATTTTAACCTATGCTCACATTTCATGATAAGGAAAAATACCATTTTCAAGGTGAATAAAACAACACAACTAAGTGCGCAAATCATAGAAATAGAAAGGAAAAACAATAATATCAAGTTGGATTTTGTTAACTTGTATACCCGTATACATGTTAAGGTTTAATAAAGAATTATTTTATTTCTTTAGAAATTGTGTTTTTTTGTCTTATTCTACTAGAAATTGGTTTTTCTTGCACTAAAAACAACATTTTTTGTTCACAATGCAAAGAATTATTGTTTTCAATGTAATAAAACAAACAAATCTTGTTTCCAATGCAATAATTTTTTTTTTTAATGAACCTTAACATGTTTACGGTAAAATTAAGGGGGTTGCCACTCTATTAAGTTGAAGCAACAGAAAGAATCTTTTCAATTGCAGCATAATGTTGGCACTACATTATACTATAAGGCTAAAAAAAGATCAACAACTATGTAGGTATGAAACTTAATACATTCAGATAATGTTGCAGCTAGCGTTGATCAACAATTATGCAAGTATTAAAATTAACAAACTGCATTACTATTTTCCAAGATTTACTCTAAAGAACTAGTTTTTTAATCCTAAAAGTATTCAAGGTTGTTACCTCGAAAAAAGATAACAGGGAAATGCAAAGACAATGTTAACATCATTCTATTATTGGGAGTCAAGACCAGTCAAAGTGATATACATATAGATATGTCCAAACTACAAGTTACGACAGAAACATTTCTCATAAAGTCCAGCACTGGTTGAGAAGTTCTTAAAACCCCTAAACGATGCACTTAAAACATTGAATCTAATGAAAGTTCTGTTTTCCGATATATGTTCAACGGAATGTTTTTATGCATGTAAGTTAGAAAACATTAAAAATATCATACCTTTACAAATAGTTACATCCTTTCATAGTGACTATTCTCTCCACTAGCCATGAGGTTAGGATATCTATTGTTGGGAGTCAAGATCAGTCAAAGTGTCATATAAAGATATATTCAAAATATAAGTAACACCAGACACGTTTCTTATAAAGTCCAGTACTGGTTGAGAAGTTCTTAAAACCCATAAAACATACACTTAAAATATCGGCACTGCTATTTTGCTCCCTAATCTGCACCTCCCTATTCTCCTCCGTACAATCTAAACCCCACATTAGGGGAATGGTGAACCCCACCTGAACCTAAATGCGGATCTCGATATGAATGTAGAGATAGAAAACATTGAAAACATAGAACCTTTGCATATATGCTATATCCTTTCAGAGTGACAATAAGTCTACATCCACAAAACTTGTCTCTTTACTGTAACTATTAACTTATACTTTGTTAAAGCATATCAACTAAAACAAAACATAGGTTAATTTGAATATATGATAGATATCAATTGAATGAAAATTATGAGAATGATATTCACTTGGTTTGTGAGAGGAAAAATCATAATGCAATACTCCATACACTCGTGTATATATATGGTATGGAATTCAATAAAGAAATACTACGATATGAACAATGTGTTAAAAAATTGAAAACAATTTTACATGAGAACAAACTGAAATCAAATATGAACAAATAATAACCAACAAAATTTAGATTATTTTTTGAGTTCTATTGGCAAAGAGATTGTATTAGTATTGTTAGACTAATCATTTGCGACTATGATGAACGCTGTCATGAAACGAAAGAACTCTTCTTATGGAGGACTAGCAGCAGAAAAAGTGGAACACTGGAATGCATGGATATAGAGGAAGTAATCAAAATCACCAGAAACTTAAGCCGGTTAATAATGACATTCCTTCCGTATATTGGTTGAATCAGGGGCTTATTACAAAAATAACGCAACATATTTTGGGTTTAAGTAAATTGGGTGATAGTAGTTAGAAAAGTGATAGCAATGAAGCTGCAGTCAGTTTATCCGACAAAGCAATAAGATGTAAGGCCTTTTAGCAATCATATAAGATACTTAACTAATATATCTTCTAGAGATATGTTTTGTTTGCTGGAAAAACAAAACACATATATTCGAAAATCTCAATAAAAATATTCTCAAAAATATCGGTTTGGGATCTGACCTTAAGTATGAAGGTATATATTTGAACAATAAAATGAAATTTGTTCTCATGTTTAAATTACTCATTATGTCGACATCTTGAGTTTTGTTGTTTTGCAAACCCAATTCCAAAATCACACAATCCATAAAGTGTACTTGAAAATAGAAATCAGCTTTGATTATGGGGATCAATTCTACCTTAGTTTCCAATGTAGGTAGAGACCGGTTCTAAATTACTTTCTTATATAGGTAAGGATCAGTGCTACCATGATTCCCAACATTAAGTAGGGATCGGTACTACCATGATTCCCAATGCAATTAGAAATCGGTCCTGCCTTAGATCTTCAATGAAAACCGAACCACCAATCCATTTGAATTATTTCAACTACGAAATAAGTTCGTGGTCTACTTCCTAAACTCATGTAATTAAATATAGTTTTCTAGGCTTCAAATCAATCCTAAGCTCATTACCCAATCTAGTAACAAGTTACAAAGATTATGTCTACATCGCAATTAAGAAGTTCAACAGATAAATGTTGTACTTCGTAATTCAATATACCAAGATTGTAAAATAGCTTTTGTATTCTTCATTGATACTTTGATCATAATAAGATGATCAAGTCTCTAATATTATAGTTTCATGAATATAACTTTGCATGTTATGTTTCAATCTAAACGATGTGAATGTAATGAAATAGAAATGGAAATAAGTCAAGAATTGTATTACGAACCTCAAGTAGATGGATGATGTCTTCGCTGATGTCGATACTTCTTCAGAATCTTGTGGTCTTCAGAGTAATACTTGTATGTCTCAACAATTTCTAGACTTTGTAGTCTAAACTAACGAAGTTGACTCTAGTAATCTAATCAATCGACTTTTGAGTTTGATACTAAAATATGACAACCAACCTAAACATACCAACATTTGGCGGGTTCAACCGAGCAGTGCTCTAACAAGTATCATCAACCTCTAAAGCCACCATTCTTGTCCTCAGTACTAAGCAAAGCATTAAAGTCACCTAAAAAACTAGTTCACTAGGGGGTTTAGGTGGCAATTAATTATTACTATCCCAAAAAGCTTGTCTAATGTTGTTTTTAGGTTCACCATAGATGAAATGGATATAATTTTTTTTAAATGATAATATCATTGGTCGTGACATAGACACCATTTGGATATAAAATGTAAAGATCATTTTTTTTCCAAGTCAGTATAAGGTCACTACTTTTACCAATACAAGGAATATTAAAAGTGCAAGGAAAACCCATGTTTCTTAATTTCCTAGTAGCAATATCCTTTTTCATTTCAATTTTAGACAGGAAAAAAATATCAGGGTTAATTTTTTTGAACAAGAAGTTAATCTCTTTATTAGCAGATCTTTTCCTAACCCATTCACATTCCAATAGATCATGTTGACATTATTGACCGGATAATTAGGAGCAGTAGAAAGATCATCAGTAGAATTGTTTGAAGGAGGAAGGATAAAAGAATTTACATGATTGGTAGAATCAGAAGTACCATTCACTATGGGAAAAACACTGATCAACTACTCCCGAAAAGAGTTGTCATACGTCTACGACGACGTTTATCGATAGGTTGCACAAGAGTTCTCAAATCTTTACAACTCTTCATTTGTGAGTGTCTTTCGAGATTTCCTCTTAATGCCTAACACAACTCATGTTGTGAAAATAACTCCTACACTAAACTTGTTTGGGTTGCAAAAAATTCGTTGACAACTATGGTTAGAGTTGTATGTCAATTCTTTGACAACTATGATTATAGATGTATGTCACTTTCTTGACAACTATGTGAAGATTTGTATGTCACTTTTCTTGAAAACTAGAGTTGTAAGTCATCATTTCCTTGACAACTATGGTTAAAGTTGTATCTAAAATATTTGACAACTATGGGAAGAGTAGCGAGTTATTTCTTTGAAAACTTATGTATGAGTTGTAAGTCATTTCCTTGGAAAGTATCGGTAGAGTTGTATGTCATATTTGACAACCAAGATATGTGTAGCGGAAACATGTATTACAATCCACTTACAAGCTTTCATAACAGTTGTGGTTCTTTACCATTTGTGAAAAAAAAAAGAAATTGGCCACAACATTCAAATATACCAGCATTCATCCAAATGTAAAACATTAAAATGTGACAGCATTCATTGAAACACTTCAACCATTCAAACACTTAACCAAACACTTAAACCATTCAACCATTCAAAATATCCAGTGACCATAAAAATTGTTTGTCTACTGGAAGATCAACAAAAAAAAAAAAAAAGTTTCCTGAAACACTCCCAAAGAAGATTAAGAAGTCAGATGGTTAGTCAAGCAATATCAGATCCTTGGCCCATGAGATGTAAGTTCCTATAGCGCCGAGGATACACTTTGACTCATTGGTGTGCCTGAAGAGAAGAGCATCGTCCACATGAGAAGTTTCCACATATACCTTGTGTTAGAATATGAGCATCCAACTCAAAACCAATTGGCATGGCAATGAGTGGAGAGGCCCGAGGGATTATAAAACGCAGGATCTTAGATTGCCCAGACAATGTGAGACTAATAATCTCAACACGCCCCCTCATGTATAGCTTCGTTGGGTCTAACACGTGGGCTAACTGTTCATTTCCTCTTGACGAATCGAATAACCCTGAAAAAAATGACTCATCTTCTCAGGAATAATGTTTGCTAGGTACTTAATGATGTTCAACTATGCTATAAAAACATGGGAAAAGGAAATAGAATTCAAATACAAAAGCATGCACTATACGTCCTGGACCTGGTGTGTCAATAACATTAACAACCTGAACATCATCCAGCGTGGTTGTCTCCATTTTGCAAGTGGTTGTCAGAAGACACTAGGTTTGGTTGTTGCAAGGGTTTAAGACTTCGCATATATGCCTCAAAGTCAGTAGAGTTTGAGTTTGTCTTCAATTCTAAAACTCAAAATACTTGTTCCTAAAACATAGGCTGTATATGTATGTCGCCGTGTCTAGTCGGTCATTGAGTCCTAGTTTGTAGGATACTTAGGTTTGGGATTTCCCTTTCCTTGGCTTGTTTCCAAGTTTTGATGATTTCCTCTTTCCTGGCCCTACTACAATTAGGTTTTTGTTGAAGCCTATAAAAACGCTTAGCATTGTACAGAAACTCATTCTGCATCCAATATTATTAGTTCATTTATCAAAGTTATTTCATTAGCAACACAAATTCTTCAATGTCGTTGCAGCCGGAAAACAACTCTAAGGTGGGACTACTTTGAGCAAAAAAGCTGCAAGGAAAGAAGCAATGTCGTTGCAGCTGGAAAACAACCCTAATGTTGCAGAAGAATGTGAGACTACTTTGAGCAAAAAGGCTGCGAAGAAAGAAGCAGTAAAAAAGGAGAAAGCACTAAAACATCAACAAGAAACTGCAGCAGCTGCTGCTCTCGCTGCTGCCTCAATAGAAGAAGTTGATCCCTTATCTGAAAATTATGGGGAACTTTTGCGGTTCGAGATTTAAAATCAGGCTTTAGTGGCCTTGAATGGACTGAAATTGGATCGGTGAACGAAAGTTTGAAGGATACAACAGTTCTCGTCCGTGGCAGAATTCATACAACTCGTCCTGTTGGTAAGAACATCGGATTCTTAATTTTGAGAGAGCGGGGCCTCACTATTCAATGTGTTCTTACTGTTGCTGATAATCTCATCAGTCGACAAATGGTGAAGTTTGCAACTAGTTTGACCAAAGAATCTCATGTGGACGTCGAAGGGATTGTATCAGTTCCTGATGCTCCAATCAAGGGGACAACCCAGCAGGTTGAATTACATGTCAGAAAAATATATGCCATCAGTAAAGCTGTAGCCACGCTTCCACTCAATATTGCTGATGCTGCACGGAGCGAAGCTGATATTGAGAAAGCTTTGCAGGCTGGTGAACAACTTGTTCGCGTTAACCAGGATATACACGTTTAAACTTTAGGGTTTTAGATCTGCGAACACCTGCTAACCGAGCGATTTTTCAAATTCAGTGTGAAATTGAAGATATATTTAGGCAGTTCTTGAAAATCTAAAGGATTTTGTGGAATCCATACACCAAAATTGATAGAAGGCTCAAGCGAAGGTGGTGCATCTGTCTTCAAACTTGACTATTTCGGCACACCTGCTTGCCTAGCTCAATCACCACAACTTTTCAAGCAGATGGTAATTTTTGGTGATTTTTGGGGTGTCTTTGAGATTGGGGCTGTTTTCAGGGCGAAAAAATCCTCCACACCCAGACATGTGTGTGAATTTACTGGCCTTGATGTGGAAATCGAGGTTAAGGTGGATCATTCTGAGGTGATGGACGTGGTAGACGGCCTATTTGTTGCAATGTTTGGCAGTTTGCATAAGAACTGCCAGAAAGAACTTGAGGCCATCGGGGAGCAGTATCCCTTTGAGCCTCTGAAGTACTTAAGGGAGACTCCAAGACTTACTTTCGAAGAAGGGGTTCAAATGTTGAAGGAATCTGGTGTAGAAGTTGAACCTGTTGGTGATTTAAATATAGAAATGGAGAGGAAGTTAGGGAAGCTTGTACTTGAGAAATATGGCACTGACTTCTATATCCTTCACCGGTATCCATTGGCTGTTAGACCATTTTACACCATGCCAGCTCCTGACAATCCTGATTCCTGAATACAGCAATTCATTTGATGTCTTTATGCGAGGTGAGGAGATCATTTCAGGAGCTCAGCGTGTGCACCAACCCGACCTCTTGATTACTAGAGCAGAGAGTCATGGAATTGTTCTGAAGTCTATCGAATCATATATTGATGCATTCCCGTACGGTGTAGCCCCACATGGCGGATTTGGAGTTGGATTGGAGCGAGTGGTGATGCTTTTCTGTGGTTTAAACAACATCCGTAAAACTTGGCTTTTCCCTCGTGACCCTCAAAGGATCACTCCCTAGTCTGTCTTCTTTTTTATTGATAACTCCATAGTTATTCCCATCTAAAGGTCTTTTTGGATTTTAGGCTAATTTGTTAAATTACTTGATCTTTGAATATAATTATTTTTTCATATAACTTGTTTGTTTTCTCTGTGTTTAACCTTGGATTTCTTATAAACAATTTAATTCATGGATGGTCAAGTTTATCTCATCATGTTTCCAGTACTGGCAAACTTCCTGAATATGTTAATCCCTGTACCATGCAAGGCTATTCTTCTGCAAACTGTTGCATAACCAACACCAGTAGGTAACATCTCTATATACAGTTCTAATTTGGTTCTGTTAAGGTTGAGGAGATCTATTGGCAGCTCGATATGAGGTTATTACTACTCCAATCTCTTTGATTTTGTATGCTTTGACTGATTGGTATCAGTTTGTTCATAGAGTAATGGACTGCATAGGCGATTGTAAACTGCATACAGGTACATGGATATGGTTTGAAATAGGCAGAGGAGTGGACAAGATGACTTGACAAAATTTAGCACTAAAGAACTTCCGTGGTCTTGAGCAAAATTTGGATGGGTCTTTGACAATCGTTCGCGATAGGTAAGTAAATTTAATGTCATAAGGGGATCTGCAGTGCTATTTATAGCTGCGTTGGTTTTGTAAGAGGTTTTCTCAAATGTTATATACCTCAAGCTGCAGTTCATTTGGTGGACTAATTCCTGACTTGTCTCTTAACACCTTAGTTGTTCTGTTTTCACCAATAAAAACATTCATAACATTGGAGCTATAGTCGGTATAGTGGTTTTACCTTCTGTATAAATATCTTGCTCATTCCCACAGAATGTATCATACTCAATGAACCATATATGGAGTGCAATGTAACACCAAAACATCAACTAGTAAAAGGGGTTAATATGGCCATGCTTATTTAGTTTGAGGTCAGCAACTTTGTGAAACGGACACGTTACTAGTATTCCATGTCAAGTTCAGCTGCACATGTTTGCTTTGTTGATTTCACCTACCCTAGTGAAGATTTTGATATGAACCACCATCTAAAATGTTCTCAGTTTATTCAATTGAAATTTGGGTTTTTGTTTGCCTGATGAATTGATGACTTCTAGTATACTGGAATTGGGTTACTGATTCATCGTGAACATGAGCACTGCAATACCATAAAGCTAGAGTTATTTTTTTACTAGAAAAGGTTAAGATTTTATAAGGAAAAAAGAGAGAGCTACAAAAAGAGAACAGCACCTAACAAGCAGGTGCAAAAAAAGGAAAGACCAAAGGCCTAAGCTAAGCCTGAAAAACAACCACAAGAGGCATATATACAACCCCCACCTCCCAGCCCCATAGAGCTACTAACAAATTAACAAGCCTGAAAAATAAAACTAGTCCAAAAAGGTGATTTGATGATAAAATCCTTACAATCTTTTATAGATTTTTGTTTTGAAGCTCCCTCAACTATAGATGCAAAGATAGGTCAAGACGTCAAGTTTCTGTTCCTCATCCTGCTTATCACCAATCTTCATTTGTTGTTGATAATAATGATCAAGACGTTCTTTAATAATCAGCAATGAAAGATGAGATGAACTAGTAGTAGTACTAGTAGATGATGATTCTCCATTAATGCACCCTGCGTTTTCTCTTAAACTCTTTTGCCAATTCAAGAAACTCTGTTCATCGTGATCATTTTCACGTTGATGATAAGACGAAGTTACCGAAACATCATGACTGTTGCTAACACTAAATCCATGATGATTACCACCACCACCACCGCTATAGATACCAAAATCAGACCTAGCTGCAACATGTGATCCAAGCCCATCAGAGAATTGCTGATGATGATCATGATGGTGGGTATTATGAGAAAACTGATGAAGATTTGATGCATGAGATGCTGTTGGATAGCTTAACCAAGAATTATAATGATGATTATTAGAGTTAGTAGCAAGGATTAGATTTGCTGCATCAAAAACTTTTTTCGCTGTTCTTTGTTTTTTGTGAGCATTTTGTTGCCCTCCTAGTGCCTGTGAACTGCAAAACTTTCTGTTACAAAGCAAACATGGATAAGCTCTATTTTCTCCATCTGAGCCTGAAATGTTGTATCTATCTTGATGATAAACAGTCTTCTTCTTCTTTTTCTTGATTGATTCTTCATGATGAACTGTTGAGTTCTCTTCATCACCCATCTCTTTGAATTTATTGATCTTAATAGATAAGATAAGGAGTTTGAGAGAGAGAGAGAGAGCTGAAGCAGTTTTTGAATAGAGTTGATCGCTGGAAACTGAAGAGATAGAGCTAGCTCATCTGGGAAACCAAATTAAAGCTGACATATTTTATGTTGGATGCAGCTATCAGGAGAGTTGATGGGTTTGTAATTAAAGGACTGCAGTGTGACCGGTCGGTCATAATGGAAGTATTCTTTTCTTTTTTTCCTTCCTTCCTTTAAAGACGCGGGTTTTGAACTGGAGGTTTCCTCAACTCCACTTCAGTTACTCATTCTGGTGGTTTTTCTTCTTCACTAAGGTTTTGAAAAAGAAAATGAGGAGTCTAAAAATGGGTGGAATAGTGCGAGAAGTAAATAAGCAACCACCTTTTTTTTGTTTGCATCTTTTTCAAAGTTACATTATGTACGTCCTCTACTGTTTTTCCTGAAACATTAATTATTTGCTATTTGTGTAATGTTTGAGTCAATGTCCAAGCTGCAAGAAATGAGGTATGAAGTATAAATGGTAGCAGGAAAAAAAAAAAA
>NW_020618825.1:1046181-1051703 GCF_003573695.1 Papaver somniferum
AAAAAAAAAAAAAAAAAAAAGAATAAAGTATAGACAAAACAATTCACTCTTAAGGAATTTTCTATGCTTAAGGAGTTTCTACTTTTTCTAGGAGATGAAGTGGTTACATGCAATTTTAACTTGGCTATCAAGGAATTTTCTTTGCTTGTTTAGCAAACACAAAAAATATTTTCATGGTCAGTGGAGAATTGTTGTTGCCCCATTTATTCTTCTGAAAAGTGAAACCTTTTGTCTCCTGCTATCAATTTCTTCTCTTCCTTTGTTCTTAGCCGTTGATGCTTACCTGTAAATCTGACTAGTCTACGTTTTTAATGGAACTAGGGGTGCAGCTATGGTACTGGTTCAAATTCAATTGCATAGTATTTTCAAACTCCATTTTTGTTTACATTAACTGCTTCTAACTATTAAATTTCGAACTCTGTTCATCTTCTTTTTTACCTAATAACATTAATTGAAGTTTCAACTCTGTTCATCTTCTTTTTTTACCTAATAACATTGATTGAAGTTACATCACGTCTATCACTATTAATTTCTAGGAGTACTTCTCTGCATCTAATTGATCTATTATACTCATTCTTTTGAATTGTTTCAGCTTCGCATTTAAACGAAATACTCAATTTTATAAAGTACTCTCATAACTTATCTGGTACTTTCTTGCATGCAGATATCTAGTCTAACACCTTGCAATTCCCACTACAGTGGAGAAAATGGAAACCTACGATCCCTATATCATGCTACCTTCTTTTACCCATTAGAAAAAATATAAGCAAAAATAACACCGAAAAGCATAAGAATACTAGCTCCACATTGTCAATTACAAAACAGCAAAAGAAAGAGGAAGGAGAAAGAGACCCTCAACCAAAAAAACTAAGCTGACAGAAAAACAATCCCCGTACCATCCCCATTTCCCACAAAGTGCTAAGTTACAAACAAACAAAAACAATATGCTTTTACATTGTCCGAAGAAATGTCTTTCACTGTAAACAATTTGCTTTCACATTATGGAAATAGATTGCTTTGAAATGGATTCTTTTGAAAATCAAGTCATTTTTGCAATTCCATGTCGTCCAGCCGTCCCGATGGTGGAAGCGGGTAGAATTTGCCAAAAAACATGCCTGGCGATGGATATATTCTTTACATTCCAGTCCTTGATTAAATCAATACAGTTCCCAATCTTGATATCAACAGATCCGAATGATTTTGTTTTATATGGACTAGCACCTGCTTATATTTTATGTTTCGTTTCAAAGTTTTTCATAAACGCCCCGGCTCGTACTTATGAAGCGTGTAGTTAATAATTTTGACCAAAATCTGTCAAATTTCAAGAGAAAATGCTTATAAAAATAAAAGAAGATAGTGGCATTCAAACCTACCACCTCGTGTATAGTAAGTATGTGAGTGGTCAACCATTGTTCTACATGATTAATGAGTAATATTTGACTATATTTTCTATTTATAAATATTTACACACCTATTTATAACAAATCGAATCTTATATCTTACGATTCACCGCCAACCACGATTCAACCTATGCATTGCTTCTCAAAAATAGAAACCGATTCACGTTCCGCTTCACGCTTTCAATACCTTTTTCCTCGCTAATACGATACATATCTTGGCAAACGTGTAGATTTGATTCTCATAATATAAACAGCTAAAACAATTCCAGAAGTTATATCTCCACCTTCTCCCATCCTTATTTATTCGTATAAACCAAATTCATTCAAATAACCATCTTTCAATCTTACCACACTATCTCTGATACTATAATCTAATTAATTGATTTAAACCCATCTAATGTTTGAAGCCATGCTTAAGGATAAGTCTATCAAATAATCTCTCTACCCCGATGAAATAGATTCGTACCTTCTCACCCAACTTTAAACTCATGAAAGGATCTTACTGACAGGAACGGACCCAGGAATGTCATTAATTCGCAAGGCGGCCGAAAAGTGCGACAAATTTTTTAAACCTAATCTGGTAATCAGTGGAATTCTGATTTATTAATAAACTAACAGATCGATAGACAAATAAAAATTAAAGCTAACAAAGCCAATAACGAAAAGTTATCGCGAAAAAAAGTTTATACTTTAGGGAAAAAAGTGATAGATAATTGTGTTGAGATTTTTTTTTCTTTTTTGCTTTTAAATTAGAAAGATAGAGATAATTGCGTTGAGATAAATTATAATGGACTAATTTCAAATTTACTTTGAAATCAGAATGATATAAGTGGGCTAAAATAAAATTTCACAAATTTTACATGTAAATTAATATTAGATGCAGAAAAGTATTTCTTGGTGGCTTTTAAGTCTTGAACTCTTGATCCATTTATAATTCAAAAGAATTGTCTAGGACCATTTACAATTTGTCTTGGCCATTTACAATTGTCTTGATCTATTGCAATTCAAAACATTTTTCTTAAATTGTCTTGATTTATTACAATTGTTTTAAATTGTCTTGATCTATTATACTTATTCATCTAACATGATAGATTTATTTATCTAGGCTTTTAAGTCTTAAGATTACATAGTTATGTGATAAGACTCATTATACACAATTGTTTGATGTTTATATACAATTGTTTGCGGTTAAATTAGTGTTTTCGGTTTGTTCCTACACAAAATTGGCTAAAAAGACCAAAATCAACAATTCCTGGGTGAAAAGGACATTTATATTTTGATACTTTTTAAATGGAAAAAAATATAAAAATAGTCAGGATGTAAACAGTTTCATCCGACCAATTTTTAAATATTTTTATTTTACATCAAGATGCATCCAATATCATCCTTGTTATTTTTTAAGTTTAAGTCAGGATGAATCTGGTTTCATCCTTGCTATTTTTTTGGTGTCCATTTCATCCATAATAATTTTTATTCGTCCATTTGAACCATGTTTTAAAAATATTTGGACAAATGACCCATTTTTCGTTGTTCCTACTTATAAGTGAGATACATCTTGGTGACTTAGATTCCATATTTTGACCATTCATTACCATTTTATCCAATTATAGCTACTCTGCTTATCATTCTTTTGATACGCGAAACCGAAAGAAAGAAAGAACTAGAAGGACTAATGTTGCAATTTGCAACTCTCACATACATTACATTATATAGGAGATCTTTTATAGTTGCAAGTAGGGTATATGGGTTTGTAGCTTCTAAAATTCATAGTAAACTAAGAAAAAGAAAACATAGTTCTCATCATCGTAAACAATTACACATAGAAATTCCTCGAACTTTCCAAATTTATAAATTAGGAAAGATAGAATAACTCTGCAAAACAATATAATACAAGGAAATTTTCTTTAGCAATAAGGGTTGCACTTACACCTTGAGTTTGTTGTCATAAAAATTATTAAACTTACACATCAAGGCACCTCCTCAAACTGATATTCTCAGAAGGAAAAAGAAAAACCATTAAAAAAAATACATCGAAGAGATTTCCATGCTGATCTTAGAGTTATTCTTCTAGCGGAGCTTTATTTAATTTTTGAGAAGAAAAATTATTATGGTATTGTGTGGATGATGATGGTACTTTTACGTAATCGGCCATCATGATCGCGTAACAATCCACTTTGTAACGGATAAATATCTTTTGGACTACGTCTTAGTAGCAATCAAAATGACTTTCCGAACTGAAAATGCTAACGTTTTGTATTGCAAACTTTTTTTACTTGTGATTCCTAACATTAATTTTTATATTATTGGAAAACCAGAAGCAGATACTCTAATACTTCATTAGTCAACCCCTTACCGGATTAAGCCGACATAAGCAGGTAGTAATTAAGCTGGTCAAATTGTAAGGTTCATTCAGAATTAATTTGATCGCGGTTTCGTATGGGAGAAGACAACGCACATACGCTCAAAAGACCATCTACTCTCATAGCAAGCAAAAATAGATTAATATACCACTACGAGCCCTCTCAAGAAACGTGATGGCTTAATTAACTAATTAGCGCCATTAATTATTATTTTTAGGCTAGTCGTGCCACCGCGAAGGTTACATTATGTTGACTACGCGTTGGAACCATTTCCAAACCTTCAACAAACGTTCCTCTCCCTCTCTTTCTGTGGATATTTTTCTTCTTTCTAAGTTCATCTTTATAATGTCAATCAAATCGTTCTGTTGATTGATCAATAACTTCAAAAAATATGGAAAAATCTTTGGGAGAAGATCGAGTTAACAGTAAAGGTCTAGGAGGACGTCGTATATGGGATGCAGATAGTTCACTCTACGATACATTTGAGCTCAACTCCTTCAGGCGTCAACTTGAATCAGCCATTATCTCTTCTACAAGGTCTCAATCGATGCCTCATTTATCCGACAGCGACCGTCGTCGGCTTCCACGACAACAAGAAGCAAAGTCCACTACAACAACGTCAACAGTTCCGAAAAAATCTAAAATTTTCCGATCTGTAAACAAATTTCTCAGATCATTTTTGAGACATAAAGCTAATTCAGTTAAAGTGAATAAATTCGATGCGGCAGCTAAATGTGCTGATCAATTTGATGATGATTCCAACTGTAAAATCGCAAAGAAGGTTTCCGATGATTATTCGATTATCTTCAACAAGTCCAAGTTTAACGAAGACTTTATAATTGTGAAGAAATTACCGTCCGATCGGCTTACGTCCACAAATGCAATTGGTATTTCCTTGATGTAGACAGACTTATAGGCAATAGCGTGAGTGATTAATTTTCAATTATACAATGTATCTTGTGTTAGTATATTTCAATACTTTTCTTTAATGTACGTAGAAGTAGTATATGTTCAGTTGTAAATTAATTTAGGCAATAGCTTCTTTCGTCAACTATTCCATCCATTTTCTAGTTAGTTTAGTCACCGGAACGTCACATGGTTTCGTAATTGTATCTACTGTTTAAAGCAATTTTAATTATACTGAACTTGATTTCGTGGTGCAATTTTCTTCCCATCTTTTGCATTCCCATTCCAATTGCAGAGTTGTATTGATTAAGCTTCAACCAAAAAAATTTACTTACACATTGAGGGAAATTCTAATATTTAGCTGGATGAATCATTGGTTGTGCAAGTTAGGTGATTAGAAGAAAAATATTGGCTTAAAATTATAAATGGGTTCATAGCTCAGTCGTAGAGCATTTGACTGCAGATGAAGAGGTCACTTTTTCGAACCCGGTTGACATCTTGATGAGAAACTCATCTACCACTCGCTGAGACTTTGTTTTGCACATTGCTGCCATGCTTAGTTCTATAACAAGTTGAGAAAAGCGATAGGGGTGTTTTCCGAATATGAATGCATGGCCGTGCAGAATTAATATGACATTCTAATAAATGCACATTCTAATAAATTCTAATAGCAACAATATGTCATACTAAAGAATTTAGAGCAACAAAGATAATACTAATAATCTTGTATTTCTCAACTTCCTGCTTTGCTCTTCCCTTCTTCACTACCACCGTAGATCAGTCTCTGGATCCGAATCGAATCGGAATCAGAATCTGCATTCGTATAGTAGGCCAAAGTAAGACTATCCTCGAGACC
>NW_020618825.1:1051713-1052333 GCF_003573695.1 Papaver somniferum
TTAAGGATAAGTCTATCAAATAATCTCTCTACCCCGATGAAATAGATTCGTACCTTCTCACCCAACTTTAAACTCATGAAAGGATCTTACTGACAGGAACGGACCCAGGAATGTCATTAATTCGCAAGGCGGCCGAAAAGTGCGACAAATTTTTTAAACCTAATCTGGTAATCAGTGGAATTCTGATTTATTAATAAACTAACAGATCGATAGACAAATAAAAATTAAAGCTAACAAAGCCAATAACGAAAAGTTATCGCGAAAAAAAGTTTATACTTTAGGGAAAAAAGTGATAGATAATTGTGTTGAGATTTTTTTTTCTTTTTTGCTTTTAAATTAGAAAGATAGAGATAATTGCGTTGAGATAAATTATAATGGACTAATTTCAAATTTACTTTGAAATCAGAATGATATAAGTGGGCTAAAATAAAATTTCACAAATTTTACATGTAAATTAATATTAGATGCAGAAAAGTATTTCTTGGTGGCTTTTAAGTCTTGAACTCTTGATCCATTTATAATTCAAAAGAATTGTCTAGGACCATTTACAATTTGTCTTGGCCATTTACAATTGTCTTGATCTATTGCAATTCAAAACATTTTTCTTAAATTGTCTTGAT
>NW_020618825.1:1052343-1053227 GCF_003573695.1 Papaver somniferum
CATAGCTCAGTCGTAGAGCATTTGACTGCAGATGAAGAGGTCACTTTTTCGAACCCGGTTGACATCTTGATGAGAAACTCATCTACCACTCGCTGAGACTTTGTTTTGCACATTGCTGCCATGCTTAGTTCTATAACAAGTTGAGAAAAGCGATAGGGGTGTTTTCCGAATATGAATGCATGGCCGTGCAGAATTAATATGACATTCTAATAAATGCACATTCTAATAAATTCTAATAGCAACAATATGTCATACTAAAGAATTTAGAGCAACAAAGATAATACTAATAATCTTGTATTTCTCAACTTCCTGCTTTGCTCTTCCCTTCTTCACTACCACCGTAGATCAGTCTCTGGATCCGAATCGAATCGGAATCAGAATCTGCATTCGTATAGTAGGCCAAAGTAAGACTATCCTCGAGACCTAAAGAACCCCATCCACCTGAATCTATGAACTTCTTTGGGGACTCTCTGATATCTTTCATTAACATACTCCAGTCTAGACTTTTACTGTTAACATAGTACTTCACGCCCATAGAGCTCAGATGCTGTTTTATGCCAGTGAGAAACTTCAAGAGAATTGAGCGGATTTCAAGCACATCACGCTTGAAGTCTTTGAATACGATTGTCATATAAATGCTTTCAGGTCCAAGCTTCGCCAGGTTAACTATCTCAACGTCACGTTGTAAGACCATAGCAAAAGGTGTTTCTTTTTCAAGCACAGCAAGGGAAGAAAAAGTCAGGGCAATGACGGCTGATGCACCAGTGGGGAAAGCCCCACAAAATTCAAACTCGTCTAGGGGGTTAAAATATATAGGTAGTACACTCCCGCAACTCTGAGGTTCTTGTTGCACCTTGTGGACAAAGTTCTATAAATCTTTGTTA
>NW_020618825.1:1053237-1053959 GCF_003573695.1 Papaver somniferum
TATTTTTTAAGTTTAAGTCAGGATGAATCTGGTTTCATCCTTGCTATTTTTTTGGTGTCCATTTCATCCATAATAATTTTTATTCGTCCATTTGAACCATGTTTTAAAAATATTTGGACAAATGACCCATTTTTCGTTGTTCCTACTTATAAGTGAGATACATCTTGGTGACTTAGATTCCATATTTTGACCATTCATTACCATTTTATCCAATTATAGCTACTCTGCTTATCATTCTTTTGATACGCGAAACCGAAAGAAAGAAAGAACTAGAAGGACTAATGTTGCAATTTGCAACTCTCACATACATTACATTATATAGGAGATCTTTTATAGTTGCAAGTAGGGTATATGGGTTTGTAGCTTCTAAAATTCATAGTAAACTAAGAAAAAGAAAACATAGTTCTCATCATCGTAAACAATTACACATAGAAATTCCTCGAACTTTCCAAATTTATAAATTAGGAAAGATAGAATAACTCTGCAAAACAATATAATACAAGGAAATTTTCTTTAGCAATAAGGGTTGCACTTACACCTTGAGTTTGTTGTCATAAAAATTATTAAACTTACACATCAAGGCACCTCCTCAAACTGATATTCTCAGAAGGAAAAAGAAAAACCATTAAAAAAAATACATCGAAGAGATTTCCATGCTGATCTTAGAGTTATTCTTCTAGCGGAGCTTTATTTAATTTTTGAGAAGAAAAATTATTATGGTA
>NW_020618825.1:1053969-1056017 GCF_003573695.1 Papaver somniferum
AATGACGGCTGATGCACCAGTGGGGAAAGCCCCACAAAATTCAAACTCGTCTAGGGGGTTAAAATATATAGGTAGTACACTCCCGCAACTCTGAGGTTCTTGTTGCACCTTGTGGACAAAGTTCTATAAATCTTTGTTACGGATGCTATTCATTGTTTGTTTGTCTTTCCCAATGTTATCTAAATCCTTATTAGATATCACCTTTCCCACAGGGGTTGGCACCAAATATAATTGAATATCTTTTGTCCCCACCATGACAGGCTGCTACAAGTGGAATTGCAAGAGAGGCGACATCGTATTGTCCCCAAGTCGCATGAAATACCTTTCTAAATTTGCAAGCATGAAAACCTGATGAAAACTCGAGGATCTGTATATGTACCCCCGTTCACATGAGCCTCGAGGGTACCAACAACTGTTTCTCCTACCTTGGGAAGGATTGCAACGTGAGTTAGCTTTATAACTCTGTGCTCTTCATGCATCTCGAGTTCCAAGGAGGGAGCAGCATCTATTTTCCATTGCTCCCTCCAAAGATCTCTTGTTCCTTTCTGCACAGAACTATAACGCAACAGTCTGATGCCAGTGTCTCTCTTTAACTGGCGAGTGAGTTTTGTCCTGAAGAATCATACGCTCCTCCTCCGATTCCTCACTCTCACAATATTTCACGAGACCATAATTTCCAGTTCGCTTCGGGGATCCGAGTACCTCCATTGAAAAACAAAATCTGGGTCTCGAACAGATATAAAAGAAAATACGTAGATTGTCAAGATAATAATGTTGGATGCCTTTCTCTTCAGTGCCAGGCCTTCTTATATAGGCTCTCATATATATTTTCTAACAGGTGTAAAAAAGGAAATCAACTTAAACTAGGAAACCTGTTAGAGTTACTGAAAGGGAAAATAAATACAATAATAATATAATGGAACCAAGGATTGTCATTATTACTTGCTTACGAGTTTCTGCAGCTGATGCTCTTGAAAATTAGGGATTTCAGGTTTTACCACGGTTCACAAAGAGGGATGTAGTTAACAAAGTACATGGGTGTTTCAGATTCTTGATACATTATCCCATCTACATGCTCTCTTGTTGAGGTTGTAATAAGGTATGTTGGAGCGGTGCAGGTTCTGGAAATTGTGTAGTCGGTGTTCACTTATAGGATACATAGTCAGTGCTGCTATGATACAAACTGATCTAGTGATACAGTATATCACTACAACAAAACATGCTTTAGATCACATTTTATGAATACATATTATCATTTTATAGATAAAACTCAAAGATCACTGATTTGATGATGTTTGTGATCAAATATCAAAGCACCTTCCTATAGACCTCATGCTTTATCGAAAGTGTGATTTAATCTTCGGCATTTGACCACTTTGTTCATCGGAATATTGGTCTAAAATATGTCCTCTCCGACATCACAAAGTCAAAGCCAAACATGATTGGAAACCCCCTTAGGCTGTAGTTTTTACATTTCATGACTCTGTATCTGGAGTTAGATTTCATGAGAATGATAAGCCAAACACTCAAATGAAACTTTAAAATTTGTGGTAAAACTACCATGAGCAATTGATAAGTAGATTGCCATCAGATAATAGGGTCATCATTTGTTCATGATTAAGATATTTAGGTGGCAAACTATGGCACCCTTACTAGGTTAGTTATATTTTTTTGTCGTATGTGGAGGATGCAATATGAACTAGGCTGCTGCTCACTTGGACTTGGTTGTATAAAAGTATGATATACTAGACCCCTGTATCCTCATTAGGCGCATTCAGTCTCTATGTTTTCCATCTGGATACCCAAATATGTTTATATTTTTTTTCTTTTTTAATTATTGTTAATTATCAAGTTCATTCGCAGTAATGGATAAGTCCTGGATAATAAAAGATAGGACATCTGATGCATATATTAATGTTAGAAGTCTTTGCCTTATAATTTTGCAATTACGAAGATGTCTTTGCAAAGCATGTTAATAATATCTAATCGTCTGTGTCTAGTTGAACAATTTGCTTCTTGTCTATGCGAAAACCTGTTTCGTATTTTAA
>NW_020618825.1:1056027-1056794 GCF_003573695.1 Papaver somniferum
CCGTCGTCGGCTTCCACGACAACAAGAAGCAAAGTCCACTACAACAACGTCAACAGTTCCGAAAAAATCTAAAATTTTCCGATCTGTAAACAAATTTCTCAGATCATTTTTGAGACATAAAGCTAATTCAGTTAAAGTGAATAAATTCGATGCGGCAGCTAAATGTGCTGATCAATTTGATGATGATTCCAACTGTAAAATCGCAAAGAAGGTTTCCGATGATTATTCGATTATCTTCAACAAGTCCAAGTTTAACGAAGACTTTATAATTGTGAAGAAATTACCGTCCGATCGGCTTACGTCCACAAATGCAATTGGTATTTCCTTGATGTAGACAGACTTATAGGCAATAGCGTGAGTGATTAATTTTCAATTATACAATGTATCTTGTGTTAGTATATTTCAATACTTTTCTTTAATGTACGTAGAAGTAGTATATGTTCAGTTGTAAATTAATTTAGGCAATAGCTTCTTTCGTCAACTATTCCATCCATTTTCTAGTTAGTTTAGTCACCGGAACGTCACATGGTTTCGTAATTGTATCTACTGTTTAAAGCAATTTTAATTATACTGAACTTGATTTCGTGGTGCAATTTTCTTCCCATCTTTTGCATTCCCATTCCAATTGCAGAGTTGTATTGATTAAGCTTCAACCAAAAAAATTTACTTACACATTGAGGGAAATTCTAATATTTAGCTGGATGAATCATTGGTTGTGCAAGTTAGGTGATTAGAAGAAAAATATTGGCTTAAAATTATAAATGGGT
>NW_020618825.1:1056804-1146695 GCF_003573695.1 Papaver somniferum
TTTTTTGTCGTATGTGGAGGATGCAATATGAACTAGGCTGCTGCTCACTTGGACTTGGTTGTATAAAAGTATGATATACTAGACCCCTGTATCCTCATTAGGCGCATTCAGTCTCTATGTTTTCCATCTGGATACCCAAATATGTTTATATTTTTTTTCTTTTTTAATTATTGTTAATTATCAAGTTCATTCGCAGTAATGGATAAGTCCTGGATAATAAAAGATAGGACATCTGATGCATATATTAATGTTAGAAGTCTTTGCCTTATAATTTTGCAATTACGAAGATGTCTTTGCAAAGCATGTTAATAATATCTAATCGTCTGTGTCTAGTTGAACAATTTGCTTCTTGTCTATGCGAAAACCTGTTTCGTATTTTAATTGATACTTTTCAAGTGTTTGAGAATTCAGCGTTTAGACTGACAAGTTTCAGTTGGTGCAGGGAAGTGCTAAAATTGTAAATTTAGCATAAGCATGATTGAATTTTTTTGTGTTACAGCGGTTTCCCTGTTTTTGGATCACATCATCTTATGGACAGTGATATACGTCATATTTCAACAGTCATTCATGCTTGCATTATGAAAGTGTACGTTGGCACTATGCAATTATGCTTTTGTTTTATAGATAACTTTTCTATATAGCAATGCGCCTTTTTCAATTTTCGAAAGTTGAATGATCTAATAGAAAGAGATGGATAAGCTTGCATGCACGGTTTGTTTCAGTGCAAGTATTGCAAATTAGTTATTATCTGTCGGTAGTTGTCAAAATCTGGAATTTACACTACACCATTTTTCGTGATTAGCAACAACGTGATCCAGTTGCAAAGTGGGGTTCCAACATTTGCGATCTGTTACGAAATTCGATGTTGCAAATTTTCGCAACTACTCATAAGCCGTTGCGAATTTTTGGTTGCAATAGTTTCAAACTGTTGCAACGTAAAATTGTCGCAACAGTTTTAAAAAGTTGCGAAATTAAGGATAAGTCTATCAAATAATCTCTCTACCCCGATGAAATAGATTCGTACCTTCTCACCCAACTTTAAACTCATGAAAGGATCTTACTGACAGGAACGGACCCAGGAATGTCATTAATTCGCAAGGCGGCCGAAAAGTGCGACAAATTTTTTAAACCTAATCTGGTAATCAGTGGAATTCTGATTTATTAATAAACTAACAGATCGATAGACAAATAAAAATTAAAGCTAACAAAGCCAATAACGAAAAGTTATCGCGAAAAAAAGTTTATACTTTAGGGAAAAAAGTGATAGATAATTGTGTTGAGATTTTTTTTTCTTTTTTGCTTTTAAATTAGAAAGATAGAGATAATTGCGTTGAGATAAATTATAATGGACTAATTTCAAATTTACTTTGAAATCAGAATGATATAAGTGGGCTAAAATAAAATTTCACAAATTTTACATGTAAATTAATATTAGATGCAGAAAAGTATTTCTTGGTGGCTTTTAAGTCTTGAACTCTTGATCCATTTATAATTCAAAAGAATTGTCTAGGACCATTTACAATTTGTCTTGGCCATTTACAATTGTCTTGATCTATTGCAATTCAAAACATTTTTCTTAAATTGTCTTGATGTATTACAATTGTTTTAAATTGTCTTGATCTATTATACTTATTCATCTAACATGATAGATTTATTTATCTAGGCTTTTAAGTCTTAAGATTACATAGTTATGTGATAAGACTCATTATACACAATTGTTTGATGTTTATATACAATTGTTTGCGGTTAAATTAGTGTTTTCGGTTTGTTCCTACACAAAATTGGCTAAAAAGACCAAAATCAACAATTCCTGGGTGAAAAGGACATTTATATTTTGATACTTTTTAAATGGAAAAAAATGTAAAAATAGTCAGGATGTAAACAGTTTCATCCGACCAATTTTTAAATATTTTTATTTTACATCAAGATGCATCCAATATCATCCTTGCTATTTTTTAAGTTTAAGTCAGGATGAATCTGGTTTCATCCTTGCTATTTTTTTGGTGTCCATTTCATCCATAATAATTTTTATTCGTCCATTTGAACCATGTTTTAAAAATATTTGGACAAATGACCCATTTTTCGTTGTTCCTACTTATAAGTGAGATACATCTTGGTGACTTAGATTCCATATTTTGACCATTCATTACCATTTTATCCAATTATAGCTACTCTGCTTATCATTCTTTTGATACGCGAAACCGAAAGAAAGAAAGAACTAGAAGGACTAATGTTGCAATTTGCAACTCTCACATACATTACATTATATAGGAGATCTTTTATAGTTGCAAGTAGGGTATATGGGTTTGTAGCTTCTAAAATTCATAGTAAACTAAGAAAAAGAAAACATAGTTCTCATCATCGTAAACAATTACACATAGAAATTCCTCGAACTTTCCAAATTTATAAATTAGGAAAGATAGAATAACTCTGCAAAACAATATAATACAAGGAAATTTTCTTTAGCAATAAGGGTTGCACTTACACCTTGAGTTTGTTGTCATAAAAATTATTAAACTTACACATCAAGGCACCTCCTCAAACTGATATTCTCAGAAGGAAAAAGAAAAACCATTAAAAAAAATACATCGAAGAGATTTCCATGCTGATCTTAGAGTTATTCTTCTAGCGGAGCTTTATTTAATTTTTGAGAAGAAAAATTATTATGGTAGTGTGTGGATGATGATGGTACTTTTACGTAATCGGCCGTCATGATCGCGTAACAATCCACTTTGTAACGGATAAATATCTTTTGGACTACGTCTTAGTAGCAATCAAAATGACTTTCCGAACTGAAAATGCTAACGTTTTGTATTGCAAACTTTTTTTACTTGTGATTCCTAACATTAATTTTTATATTATTGGAAAACCAGAAGCAGATACTCTAATACTTCATTAGTCAACCCCTTACCGGATTAAGCCGACATAAGCAGGTAGTAATTAAGCTGGTCAAATTGTAAGGTTCATTCAGAATTAATTTGATCGCGGTTTCGTATGGGAGAAGACAACGCACATACGCTCAAAAGACCATCTACTCTCATAGCAAGCAAAAATAGATTAATATACCACTACGAGCCCTCTCAAGAAACGTGATGGCTTAATTAACTAATTAGCGCCATTAATTATTATTTTTAGGCTAGTCGTGCCACCGCGAAGGTTACATTATGTTGACTACGCGTTGGAACCATTTCCAAACCTTCAACAAACGTTCCTCTCCCTCTCTTTCTGTGGATATTTTTCTTCTTTCTAAGTTCATCTTTATAATGTCAATCAAATCGTTCTGTTGATTGATCAATAACTTCAAAAAATATGGAAAAATCTTTGGGAGAAGATCGAGTTAACAGTAAAGGTCTAGGAGGACGTCGTATATGGGATGCAGATAGTTCACTCTACGATACATTTGAGCTCAACTCCTTCAGGCGTCAACTTGAATCAGCCATTATCTCTTCTGCAAGGTCTCAATCGATGCCTCATTTATCCGACAGCGGCCGTCGTCGGCTTCCACGACAACAAGAAGCAAAGTCCACTACAACAACGTCAACAGTTCCGAAAAAATCTAAAATTTTCCGATCTGTAAACAAATTTCTCAGATCATTTTTGAGACATAAAGCTAATTCAGTTAAAGTGAATAAATTCGATGCGGCAGCTAAATGTGCTGATCAATTTGATGATGATTCCAACTGTAAAATCGCAAAGAAGGTTTCCGATGATTATTCGATTATCTTCAACAAGTCCAAGTTTAACGAAGACTTTATAATTGTGAAGAAATTACCGTCCGATCGGCTTACGTCCACAAATGCAATTGGTATTTCCTTGATGTAGACAGACTTATAGGCAATAGCGTGAGTGATTAATTTTCAATTATACAATGTATCTTGTGTTAGTATATTTCAATACTTTTCTTTAATGTACGTAGAAGTAGTATATGTTCAGTTGTAAATTAATTTAGGCAATAGCTTCTTTCGTCAACTATTCCATCCATTTTCTAGTTAGTTTAGTCACCGGAACGTCACATGGTTTCGTAATTGTATCTACTGTTTAAAGCAATTTTAATTATACTGAACTTGATTTCGTGGTGCAATTTTCTTCCCATCTTTTGCATTCCCATTCCAATTGCAGAGTTGTATTGATTAAGCTTCAACCAAAAAAATTTACTTACACATTGAGGGAAATTCTAATATTTAGCTGGATGAATCATTGGTTGTGCAAGTTAGGTGATTAGAAGAAAAATATTGGCTTAAAATTATAAATGGGTCCATAGCTCAGTCGTAGAGCATTTGACTGCAGATGAAGAGGTCACTTTTTCGAACCCGGTTGACATCTTGATGAGAAACTCATCTACCACTCGCTGAGACTTTGTTTTGCACATTGCTGCCATGCTTAGTTCTATAACAAGTTGAGAAAAGCGATAGGGGTGTTTTCCGAATATGAATGCATGGCCGTGCAGAATTAATATGACATTCTAATAAATGCACATTCTAATAAATTCTAATAGCAACAATATGTCATACTAAAGAATTTAGAGCAACAAAGATAATACTAATAATCTTGTATTTCTCAACTTCCTGCTTTGCTCTTCCCTTCTTCACTACCACCGTAGATCAGTCTCTGGATCCGAATCGAATCGGAATCAGAATCTGCATTCGTATAGTAGGCCAAAGTAAGACTATCCTCGAGACCAGAGAACCCCATCCACCTGAATCTATGAACTTCTTTGGGGACTCTCTGATATCTTTCATTAACATACTCCAGTCTAGACTTTTACTGTTAACATGGTACTTCACGCCCATAGAGCTCAGATGCTGTTTTATGCCAGTGAGAAACTTCAAGAGAATTGAGCGGATTTCAAGCACATCACGCTTGAAGTCTTTGAATACGATTGTCATATAAATGCTTTCAGGTCCAAGCTTCGCCAGGTTAACTATCTCAACGTCACGTAGTAAGACCATAGCAAAAGGTGTTTCTTTTTCAAGCACAGCAAGGGAAAAAAAAGTCAGGGAAATGACGGCTGATGCACCAGTGGGGAAAGCCCCACAAAATTCAAACTCGTCTAGGGGGTTAAAATATATAGGTAGTACACTCCCGCAACTCTGAGGTTCTTGTTGCACCTTGTGGACAAAGTTCTATAAATCTTTGTTAGGGATGCTATTCATTGTTTGTTTGTCTTTCCCAATGTTATCTAAATCCTTATTAGATATCACCTTTCCCACAGGGGTTGGCACCAAATATAATTGAATATCTTTTGTCCCCACCATGACAGGCTGCTTCATGATTAAGATATTTAGGTGGCAAACTATGGCACCCTTACTAGGTTAGTTATATTTTTTGTCGTATGTGGAGGATGCAATATGAACTAGGCTGCTGCTCACTTGGACTTGGTTGTATAAAAGTATGATATACTAGACCCCTGTATCCTCATTAGGCGCATTCAGTCTCTATGTTTTCCATCTGGATACCCAAATATGTTTATATTTTTTTTCTTTTTTAATTATTGTTAATTATCAAGTTCATTCGCAGTAATGGATAAGTCCTGGATAATAAAAGATAGGACATCTGATGCATATATTAATGTTAGAAGTCTTTGCCTTATAATTTTGCAATTACGAAGATGTCTTTGCAAAGCATGTTAATAATATCTAATCGTCTGTGTCTAGTTGAACAATTTGCTTCTTGTCTATGCGAAAACCTGTTTCGTATTTTAACTGATACTTTTCAAGTGTTTGAGAATTCAGCGTTTAGACTGATAAGTTTCAGTTGGTGCAGGGAAGTGCTAAAATTGTAAATTTAGCATAAGCATGATTGAATTTTTTTGTGTTACAGCGGTTTCCCTGTTTTTGGATCACATCATCTTATGGACAGTGATATACGTCATATTTCAACAGTCATTCATGCTTGCATTATGAAAGTGTACGTTGGCCCTATGCAATTATGCTTTTGTTTTACAGATAACTTTTCTATATAGCAATGCGCCTTTTTCAATTTTCGAAAGTTGAATGATCTAATAGAAAGAGATGGATAAGCTTGCATGCACGGTTTGTTTCAGTGCAAGTATTGCAAATTAGTTATTATCTGTCGGTAGTTGTCAAAATCTGGAATTTACACTACACCATTTTTCGTGATTAGCAACAACGTGATTCAATTGCAAAGTGGGGTTGCAACAGTTTCGATCTGTTACGAAATTCGATGTTGCAAATTTTCGCAACTTCTCATAAGCCGTTGCGAATTTTTGGTTGCAATAGTTTCAAACTGTTGCAACGTAAATTGTCGCAACAGTTTTAAAAAGTTGCGAAATTAGGAGGTCGCAACAGTTTCAAACAGTTACGAAATCAGGAGGTCGCAACTGCAACATATTTTACAACCTAAAAAAATAGTGGTTTTTGACCGGTCAAAACCAAGTCAAATTTAGTGTTCCATGTAACAATATCATCTTAAAGCAGAGTTTCCCTGCAACTTTTTCAGCAAGTATTACTGTGGAAATTCACTGAAATGCTTCAGCTTTTAGAGTCAAAACAAACATGCATAAATTCCTACACCACATAATTTTTTATTATTGAACAAAAAAATCTTCCAAATCTAAAAGAGAAGACATACATGGGTTTACTCTTCAGTTTATAAGGAATGAGAAAGGATATAACTAATAGCAAACATAGAGTTATCTCCTAAATTGTTTTGCTTTCAAATAATGACAAGTAACAATCGAATAAAGAAATCTCAATAGAGAAACATACGGGTGAGCAGGGAGGGAGTGTTATAGTCCAGTTTCCAGCTGAGATTCCTTCCTAACTCCCAAATATACTAAGGAATCATCCATACTTTATCAATCTGAGATTCCTTCGCAACTACTTGTAGCCTTCGAGGACCACAAAGCTTTCAGCTGCTTTTGCACCTTCCGCAGTATGTTCCTTTTCCAAGTTCCTTTTCCAATTCATGGAAAACAATTCATAAAGATAGTCAATTCCAAATAACCAAACCAAATGAGAACATTACATCTAAAAATATGCATCAACCGTGTTTTTGTCAACAACAACGAAACCAATTTTTTGAGAATGATTCACACAAGTTCCGAAAAAGTGTTATGATTGCACCCCATCTATAAAGTGACCAACACAGATATGCAAAAATAGGGAACCATTACTTGATAAAATAAGATTCAGTAGTCACTTTGTTTCTGAATACTAGCCAACAAATGTCCATCTAGTGGCTTTATTAGTTAAATTCTCCCATGCTCAACAGCTTAGGTTAGAGACCGAAAAAATTTTCTTAGTCACACACACACACACACAAGAGGCTTAGCAATTAGCATCAATATCTGACTTCATAAGTTCACCAAAAGTGCCACTAAAGGTTGAAAATATCCCAGACCTCGCAAGACCCATGACAACCCATTTATTAGTGAAAGGTCTAGGGATTTCGGACAAACCCTAAGGAACATGGATTCAGAGTGATTTAATCCCCCAAATGCTATTAGAGAATGAGCACAATCAAGAGATGTTGTGCTGATCATTACCTTCTCTTGTTAGAACAGAGGAGTCAGGAGATGAGGGCACCATGTTTGTGCGCGACCTCTTTGACCTGGGTACTGGAAGGGGATTCAATGCATGGGGAGACAAGGAAAGTTCAACTTTCCATGGAGACACTCGTTCAGGATGAGGAATGGAAGAAATTTCATCCAAGCGAACCTAAAAAATGAAACAGAATAAGTATCTTCATTGCTAAATCTTGTTACAATTAGAACAATAAGCCAAAATACCAACAGAATATTTAAATTAAATACTACCTTGAGGCATCTCCATTTTGATCCATTCCGCCTATTTGGATCAGCATCACCAGTTCCAACAATAGTGCCTGTAAACTGTAAACCTGTTGTGAATGAAAAATAGATGAGCATTAGAAATACGGAAGATTGGTAGGAGTATGCTGTCATGCTGGAGATAAGTAAGTAAGTATATAGACAAAAAAAATGTACCTTTGCTCTGGAGATTCTTCTCCTTCGAATCTAATTTTGAACCTTATTCCAATCGAGTGGTAATTCTTTACGGACTCCATATATTAACCATATGGAACAATAAACTCTTCCGAGCTTGTCCTGTAATAGAGATTGGAGGAATATCTTATATTAAGTATGTAAAAACAAAAAGAAATGTAGAATGTACTTATTGTTTATTTCCCCAACTCAAATATAATTTAGGATAAATGTGTTATCCAAACTACACACCTAGGTTTGTAATAAATAGTGAACATGATTCTTGTCGAGACAGCATGGCATGCGGTTGCAAGAACACCAAGGTGCATGTTGTGGCTAGATATGACTAAAGACGGAATGTTACTCTGTTTTCGCATTGCACGGCGTACGCCGACACGAAGTTCCTCATTTTCACCTCTGGAAAAAACACATTAGTTGTGTATCATATAGAGAAAACAAATATGGTTTGAAGATAGGAAATTGGGGTCATCAAAAAGATAAGATACCTTAGAAATATAAATGCATCCCCAGCAACAAGCCTTTTGGAGCTAACAAAGACACTCCAGCCACTTTGGAGCAGATGCCTTCTAGGTTGACCTGGCCATTTCATAATGATGATTAACTGTGGAAAAGGAACCATGTTGATAAGTAGAGAGACCAGTTTCATCAATGCAATAATACTCGGACCAAAATAACAGCTGACAATAATCTTAATATCAAATATATTCAACTGTATTGAAACGTAGCACAAACATAAATCCACTAATGGCTAATCAACTTCTGCAGCATTTATATATAGCTGATTCTAGCCATACAAATAAGTAGAGAACTTTTTACCCCTAAAGATGTGGCGAAACCTCCATTCATTTCCATACAAATCCTTGGCAATCAATTCTTGAGTATGAGGTTTCCGGCTCATATCCTTTAAAAAATCGAAAAAAAACAAAATCAAAAGGCCTCTCAAACCACAAATAAGCATCAACACAATCACTATAATATCCTTAACAGTGGAGGTAGACATTCATCTGCATGCCGTCTCAAAACAGAAAAAACCCCATATGCATGATATATGTCCAGAGTTACCCAATATGTATGCATATAGAACTTAGACCACCATATTGAAAAACTAGACCGAATACATACCTTATGCCACTTCAGATTATGTGTTCCTTTTTCTTCACCAACAGTACTTTCATTTTTATCTGGGTCTTTCAGCAGGCCCTTCTTCTGAAGCATTAAGAGATCGTTAACATCTTTTACACCATGAACAATGGTGATACCTTAGAAGAGATCCATGCTCATCATATTCCTCTTCGCTCACAATAAAATCATCCATGTCGTCCTCCTCTAAGTTAACTGCTTCTTTTCTTCGTCAACAACATTCTTGAGATGTTGAGCTAAAAAAAATTGAATAACATTTTATATTAGTCGGTATCAAGTTGAAAAAAAAAATACGTCTCTCCAAAACAAATAAGATAACATTACCTTCCTTGTAATCAAATGAACTGTTCTTGAGCTTTTCCTCGGCACTTCTTCCCTTATGACCACTTCTATCTGCTCCATCATTGTCAAATAAACCAGTATGATCATATAGATCATTATCCCTTCCAGCTTTCTTCAGTTGCTTGAACTTTTGCCTCCTTAATCATATTTGCAAGCATGCATTATCATCAAATTCTGTCTTCAACCAAGTACTTGTTGAAATATATAAACACACACTAGGTCAATAACAAGAATACTCACTGGTGCAGGTCAGTGAAAGCCCACATTGTTATTCTGCACTAACTCAATAATTTTATGTCAACATCAATTGTAACAGACCAAAGAATTGCAATTCATGAATTAAAACAAAGTAACAGTGATGGATGTGAATAATCTCAATTGAAGACATGGAACTGATAAAAACTCAATACCTCATCAGAAATCCAAGGTCCTGATTCGTTTTGAATCATGATCAGAATCACCTGCCGGGAAATCTTTAGAATGGTTATCAGTTGGTGAAGTTATAGGTTGCTTCAACATTGCAGCTATCACAACGCATTGAACATAACACAAGGGTTAACAACGCATTGAACTAACACTTTCAAATTCTAACATACTCAAATTTTTACTCGATACAAAATCAAACTCCAATGCGGAGAAGTTTTTACTCGGCAGTACAGTTTCAAACTTTAATACTCCCATATTCAAACTACTAAAATCAAACTCCAGAGAGAGAAAAAAAATGCTGATTAAAGTAACGGCTGAATCTAGCAACTTTAGTCAATCAAATAAAAGACGTAATTTATAACCTTTTAAAAAGTGGGTCTAAGGCATAGCATAAACAACCACCACAGGAACAGTACATTCAACTACAAACTCCCCAAGCACCAATCCCATGACTTCCATAGTAACCCCATCTCTTCCTATAATAAAATCAAAATCAGTTTGAATTTCAATAAGCCCTAATTTAAAAACAAAAAGCAGAACAATAATGAACTATACAAAAACCCATTACAGCTCTATAAATCTAAAATTTGAGATGACAAGACCCTAATTTTAGAAAAGAAAGGAGAATCTGAGATTTGTTAGTCTAATCCCTAATAAATTATTTTCTCAGAATGAAAAAAATTACCCTAATAAATTCATGTTGGTCGGCGATTTGGGATTTGAGATCTCTGAAATCAACAAACCATTCGACCTTAATAAAATTACTGATTTGAGCCTTCATAAGTTCTCTGAAATCAGATGAACCCTAAAAATAGAGAAGATAACAAAAGATAGAATCAGAGAAGAAAGATAAAATAAGAGAAAGGGATCTGATTATCATTGTCAACATCATCAACACTGTGTGTGTATAATGATCGATGATTATGGAACCTCAAAAAAAGAAGAAGAAGTTGACCCTAAGAGAAGAGAACGAGAGAGAGAAGACAATGAAGAAAAGAAAAGTGAGATTTCTTTTCGACTTTTAGTCTAAATATGAGTCAGTTTTGAAGCTGACTAAGCATCTGAATAAGCTGAAACCGAGTCAGCTTAAAGTGTAGGAAGCCACTATCACGAGTCGGACGCGTACAACTCCAATCTGTTGCGAATCGTAACAAAAATAAACAGTTGTGAGTTTTGTAACGAGAGGAAACTGTTACGAGTTCTTCGCAACTGAAAATTTGCAACAGGGACAAATTTGTTGCCAAATCTAGTTACTAATCAAGGAAAATGGTGTAGTGTTATGACTTGTTTATGCTTTCAGGGACCTCAAAATTGCAACATTCAAGTTCATGAACTCCTGTCTGGTGTGGATCAAGTGCAGCATCTTACTTGATTTCAACTGCTGCGAATTTCTCTCCTTCGAAGACATCACTAAACCAAAACGACGGTCTAGTTGTTGATGTAGCTGGAGTTCAAGTTGCATGGCCTAAAAAGATTGTGCTAAAAAGAATAAAGGCCAAAAAATACATGAAGGGATAAAGGTACATTATAGTAGAACTATTATTCATTTAATGAGCTGTAAATCAGTATGTTTGGTCTTTAAATTGACAAACTCAGCAGATTCAGTATAGGTTGTTCAGTACATACTTCGATCTGATGTAGTAAGACTTTGCAGAAATGTGTATTTTTCTATTAGTTTGTGGTTCAGAAATGTGATTCAGACATTGGATGAATTTGGTTCAGACATGGAATGAATTTAATTCAGGCATAGTTTCCTTTTTATATAAGTTTTTTGATTTGAGGTACAGGTGCAGAAATTGTATGGGATCACACTTTGGGTTACTGTTTGTATGTTTGTATAAGGTAGAGTTAGGTTGAAAACTTAGAGGAAAGATCACAACTTTTAAAACCTTGTATTTTAAAAACCTTGTCTTTAGATCTCAACTTTTCAAAACTTTATGTTTTTTGCATAGGGTAAGATCACACTTTTCATTGCAGAAGAGTTGTTATCTATAGATCACCCTTTAAATTATACTGGCAAAGATCACGGACATCTAGTACTTAGATCACACTTTTTAAGAATGATCCATGTATGTTTTTGTTGTAGTGTTTGCTCTCCCCTTCTTCACTACCACTGTACATCTGTCTCTGGATCAGAATCGGAATCTGCATCCGTATAGTAGGTCAAAGTAAGACTATCTTCGAGGCCTAAGGAACCCCATCCACCGGAATCTATGAACTTTTTCGGGGACTCTCTGATATCTTTCACTAACATACTCCAGTCCAAACTTTTACTATTAACATAATACTTCACGCCCATAGAGTGCAGACGCTGTTTTATGCCGTGGAGAAACTTTAAGTGCAGACGCTGTTTTAAGCACATCACACTTGAAGTCTTCGAGTACGATTTTCATACCAATTCTTTCAGGTTCAAGCTTCGCCAGGTTAAATATCTCAATGTCGCCAAGTAAGACGATATCGAAAGGTGTTTCTTTTTCAATCACAACAAGGGCAGTAAAAGTCAGGGAAATAACGGCTGATGCACCAGTGGGATGAGCCCCAGAAAATTTAAACTCGTTTAGCGGAAAAAATATATAGTTACTCTACTCCCGCGAGTCTGAGGTTGGTGTTGCACCTTGTGGACAAATTTTTCTAAATCTTCGTTACGGATGCTACTCAGTTTTTGCTCGTCTTTCCCATTGTTATCTGCATCCTTGTCAGATGTCACCTGTCCTACATGGGTTGGAACCAAATGGAATCAGATATCCTTTGATTCTTTTGTCCCCACCATGACGGGGTTCTGCAAGTGGGATTATATTGCAAGAGAGGTGGCATCATCTTGTCCCCAAGTCGCATGAAGTGGCGTTCTAGATTTGCATGCATGGAAACCTCCAGAATTAGCAGTTGTAGAATGGTTTGACTGTATCTAAACTTTACAATAGATTGGTTTTCTATAGAGCTTGTGAAGATCATTTGAAGCTCCTCGACGAAACATACGTTTAATGACAAGATTTTATGTGACCAACAAAATTTTGTCAATAAATATAGTGTTTAGGGAGGAATATTTTTTTGGCCACCATATATAATTTTTTAGTGACAAAATGTAAACTTAATTAGTCTACCTGTAACAAGTAATTTAATAAAGGATAAGATGATTCAGCTCCAACAAAAAGACTTCATTGGAGGTGAGCAAAGAGATGAGACTGATATTTACAATGAGATCTTTTTTGAAGAAAATCTAAAAGAATAGACATGAGCATTATGCCTTCTGAAGATTTGGTTCAAAACCTAGAAAATAGAATCTGGAAGATGCAAGCAGAGTACAAGTTATTCCAACAAGAGATGTCGATTCAAATGTTGAACCAAATGGACTTGGATGAATGGTTCAAGTTGTGAATATAGTGTTTCAAGTTTTTAGTGTCTAGAATTAGACAAATTTCAATTTCCGCTAGTTTTATTGTTTTTAGGTTGTTTTCCATAGTAATGAAAATCTCATATTTAACTAATTGATTAATAAAACTTAAATCTTTTGTTCTCGACATTTGTTATGATTGTAAACAAACAAACAAAAAAATCTAATCAAGAAAATTGAATGAATTTTTGTTATTTTCGTTTGCGGTTAATAAAAAACTTGTAGAAAAGGAATGATTTTGTCTCTCAAATTCTTTTCGAAGTCAATCAAAAGAGTCCTTAATAAAGTATTTAGGGACCGAAGAAAACTTCTTTAATGAAGAAGAAAGTTTCCTAAGAAGGTTATTTTCTAAGGAAAGCCTAATTGTCATTAATTAAGATATTTGGTGGCGATTTTTTTTCTTTTTTTACTTTTGGAGGGAAATTATTTGTCTTTGACAAAAAAGCATATCGAGCCAAATTAAGTTGTTCACGGTAGAATATTTAGGCACAAAAAATGTTGCTTTTGGAGAGAAAAAATTGCCTTTGAAAGTTCGATTTAAAGGAAAAATGAATTGTTTTTCATAAAAAAGAAATTAGAGATAAAACTAAAACCTTTCGGAGGGGAGGAATTTTGTCTCCAAAAAGGGGATTTCATATTAAAAAATATTTCGAGAGAAAAAAAGGGGGATTTCCTGAAAAACTTTATCGTCACTAAACCACCATTTTCTTGTAGAGCTTCAAATGACCTGTACAAGCTCAACGGAAAACCAATCTACTGTAAAGTTCAGAGACAGTCAAACCATTCTGCAAATGCTAATTCTGGAGGCATATATTCCAATAGGCAGTAATACCCATTGGCGAATCCTGGGGACATTCCCTCTCAAACTGAGCACTAGTATAGTGCAATTTTTTCCATATGTGACTGCAGAATAGAACTATGTGACTGCAGAAGGTGGATACAAAGAATTCCAGTTTTGAACAAAAGTTGACAAAATATTGTAAACACACCAGAACCACCATGCAAAGCTAAGCTTGGATCTGAACTTTGAAAACCAAGCACTCAAACAAAATTTGATGCAACATCATTGCAAATTAGCATATGTATCTGTTGAGATACGTCTCCATCACTAATCGATGACTGCATATGAGGACTGTGTAGTGGATTTTCTTAAGACAAGCTAACCATAGCAAAGTCTTAAACAACCACAGTACATGAAACCCCTATCGACATTCAGATCTTGAAGATGGTGGCACTCAACATAAAAGCAGTTTCGGAAACGCGACATAGGTATAAATCTGAACAGTAGCCACAAGGACTGATTCACATCCACAAAACAGTCTATTGTAATGGTGAAGATAATGCGACGAATCTGATGTGTATGAATCTCAAAAAATATTGAAGGACTAATATCACAACAAATCCAAGCATTCAAACACGACAATTATATCTTGAATCATGATACCACATGCTAGAGCACTAACAATTGAAAAGATAGGATATGGATATAGAACTTATCTTATATTAGTATCGAGTCTTCATCAAAGAGATGAAAATCACTGATTCAATACCAATTTTTCACCAATGGGATGAAAATCACAGATGCTCTCTAGTCTGAAATACAATGTAAACTAATCCCCAAATTTATGTCTTGAATCTCTATTAGACGATTCAAAATCCATTTTACTTTCTTTTTAAAGGCACATATATCAGATTTGGAAAATGGAAAATATAAACGACGAGAGAACTTATCTTGAACTAATATCGATTTTTCATCTAGGTGATGAAAAATCTTGGTTGAACACGAGTCTTCACCGATTTGAAGAAGAATCACTCAACCACAAATCTTTATCCAAAAAATATCTTCAATTAGCCAGAAAGAAGATAAGCAAACATATAATCGATATTACTGCAGGAGATCTTGAATAGTTCATGTAAGTG
Source organism: Papaver somniferum (assembly GCF_003573695.1). NCBI lineage: Eukaryota > Viridiplantae > Streptophyta > Magnoliopsida > Ranunculales > Papaveraceae > Papaver > Papaver somniferum. The sequence continues at coordinate 1,072,008 of NW_020618825.1, forward strand.
AAATACTAACCTTATGTCGACATATCAAGGATCGAGATCATGATTTATGTTATCAGTCATCACCCAAATCAGATCCAGAAAATGAATTGAAAAGAAAATTGCAATTAGAAATCTAATATTGAAGAAATCTAAAAGAAGAAACAACTATTTTAGATCTAAAAAACTAAAATCAAAGAAACAAAAAATGAAAAAGAGATTTGAGACGGTCAAAATACCTCTATAGGTTGTTGATGAAGTTTGTGGTGATGATGCAGGTGGTGGAGATTATATGATGTCGTGAGTTTGGTGTTCTGTGTAATTGATTGAGGAAGTCAAAGTCCCTCTTCTGGTTGTTAAAACAAAAAATAAAATTAGGTTGTAGGTGATGGTTGGTTTTTATCTGATTTGAAATCAGAGGTTGAAGTGAAGTTTGATGAGGTTGTAGTTGTATGAGAAAGTCGAAATTTCTCTTTAGTGTGTAGGTTTGGTTGAAGATTGTTAACTGGTGATTTGTGATGGTGAAGGTTTACTCGTAGTGATTGTTGTGGTTGTAAAAAAGGTTGTAATTGAGTTTAAACAGAAGATAAAAAAACTTCATTAATTGAGGTTTGAAGAGTTTCTGGATCAGACAGAGAAGTTGGAATTCCGCTTAATTTGGTAGATACCATGAAGGAATCTGTGAATTGAGATAAAAGTTTTATTCAAACAGTCTCAAAGATTACAAAGGAGAAATCAGTTCTAATACAGCTTCGTTACAGAGACAATACAGCTGGTGTACAACTGGAATTATAATGAGCTGATAAACTACCATTGGATAACAAGGACAGGTCAGATGGATGACCTGTGTGTTCTAACATTCTCCCTCAAACTAATCAATGGAGAAGTTAATCAGTTTTCTCAACAATAAAGTTACGCCATCAATGTTTTCAGATGCAGTAGCATAAGTATAACAAGCAGCTCCCTCAATCACACTCTAAGGCAAAGAAATCTATTGTAAAGTTTAGAAACAGTCAAACCATTCTGCAAATGCTAATTCTAGAGGCATTCTGATAGACAGTCAAACTAATTGGTGAATCCTGGAGACAAGTTGCATTTTATAAAAAGTAAACATTAAAATACGGTACATGTTTAAGAGATTGTTGTGGCAATAAAACTTAATATTGCGGTGTATCACCCTAGCCATAGGATACCGAATATAAAGGAAGAATAATATTGTTGTGTATCGCCCTAGCCGTGTAATATTGTGGTGTATCTCCCTAGCCATAGAACACTGAATATATAAAGTTTGGGGCACACATCTCATACCAAACACTCAAATAAACAATCATGTATAAAAAACTAACTCCTTCTTCAGACAATGTATAATATGGTATCAACCAGTTACACACCTAGATAATAATACCGTGGTGTATCCCCTAGCCATGTGCATAAAAGCTCGAAAGAAAGTAGGTATAGATATGAAGAAGCGTATCATATATACCACAGATGGAAATTCTTATTTCCCACAACATTCATAATTTCAATTCCTGTCTAAGCGATGGACAGCTTAAAAGAATCAATGGAACTTTGGGAAAGTAAATCAAACAATGCATGAATTCAACACAAGGTAGATTTGTAAAACAATAATGAATATAAGAGAGTTCGTTATCGGTTTCCACCTCTTTTGATGACAAGCCACGACTACCTCGAGATCCACAATCCACTGGTTCGTCCTTTGAATCGATCATTGTTAATAAAGACTAACTGTTAATCACACAAGAACTCTAGGATTCTAACCAAAATGGCTCACACAAGAATAATATAAGTTTATCTAATGGTTCTAAGACAAAGTCTACCAAACCAACCCATTAATCTAAGGCCCAACCCATTCGGGTCAACTAACGGTCACTAACAGTCAACTGGGTCAACCGACAGTCACCATCCAAGGTCAGGTCAACAGTCAAGGTCAAATTCAAACAAGAAACTGAGTCAATTCGGGTCTAAACAAAAAACTCGGTGAGTCTACACCGATTCAACTCAGTCAAATATCTGAGTCAGCTAAACGAAAACGAGTCAGACTGACTAAGTTCAGTCAGACAAGACAAAGGTTCTTACCCATCTGCATCAGTTCAACTTCACTCTATTTCATTACATTCTCAACTTCTTCATTATCAATTCAAATACAAAACAATGATGAATTTCATTTACAAACAACAACATTGATTACCTGCAATGGCAGCTCTAAGCAAGCCTCCACTGAAACCTCCAAACTATACTCATCTACAACATAAAATACTAACCACTCTACTAGTTCCATAAACTTCAGCTGTAACTTAACACAGTCACCATTCCTCCATCCACAGACTTCTATCTCTGTAACATTTACTAACAAAACTCTATTCATTCAAGGTTCAGTGGTAATTCAAAGTAACATCCATGTCCTGTAACAACCAAACTCATTTAATATATCACCATCTACATTTCAACACCACCGCAACAACACAAATCGTCATCTCAGTTTCATTAGCAACACTTGCAGAACTAGCTCATGTCTCAACTTGCAATTCTACCAACATCTTCTTTATCTACTTCCTCTTCCCCTTCCAGAACTTCAAACACATTTTCACTTACACAACACCTCCTGGAATTGATCACTACATGTAAATTAACAATTCTCACAATAGCAGCAACAACACCAGACCCATTTGAGAGTCACACTCAACCTTCAGTTTCATTCATTGTACAAAATTATTATTTACAGCTCATACATCTCTGCCATACCCCTCATATGCACATTCACTACCCAATAGATACAACCAGCCCAACTTATCAAACTTATCAGAGATTCAAATTCCTCAACATCCTTTTATAAACCTATACTAACACAATATCAAACTCTTCCTCCTGTATTTCAATTCAAACCTAGCTGCAATCCTAACTTCATGTTATACATATCTCCATCTCAGATTCGTTCCCAATCATACAACTTCAAAATAGAAATAAAATAACTTTGCTAAATTCCTGAGAAGAACAATTACCTCAAAACTGAATTACTCAATCTCTTCTTCACTTGACTCAGTTCAGCAACTCGCCTCAAGACTAACATCAACCCCTCAACTCAATCCATTTCATCATCATCAGTTCTCAATCTCAAATCTTCCTTTCTCTAATCCAAACTTAGAACATCAACCAAAACTTCAAATCTAACAAACCCATATCACATCTACGTCCCAGAACATCAAATCCATCTTCAATCTGTTATTCTGAATTTCATCTAACCCTAATTTCCATTTTGGGGAAGAACTGAAACCTTAATTCAATCTCGAATTCAAACTCAAAGCATCAATTAAACTCTTCAATTAAGCAAACCATCTTGTAGTTCCGTCTAGCTCTTCTTATTCCTTACTCAAATCGAACTCCAATCCAACTCAGGAACCCTTATTCTTCAATTCTTCACGAACAGTTCCATAAACATCCAGTTAACCTCACCCTGTTCATCAATCGACAAATCCACTCCTTAATTCTTATTATTCATCTCTAATCGAAATTCCAGTGAAACCCTAACTCTTCACAGAACTCTCTCTTCAACTAAATCGAAACTTCTGATCGACTACAATTTATGAACTCAACAACACCTTATTTGATTCGATGATTTCACTAATTTTCTGTGAAGTTTCTCAACAGAGATTTCATCTCTGAATCGCCAGAGAGAAGAAGAAGAAGGAAAGAAGACTTATCTCCTCGACCGGGTGAAGATAATACCAACGAGAATTATTAAAGCACACGTGAATTGATAAGGGCAACCCCAGTTGGTCCAATGGCAAAAGACAATTTTTCCCTTCTCACTATTCGGATGTTTTCTTCTTCTTCGTCGGGTATTCCATTGACTCGTTCCAGTAATCCTGCGTAATTTTTCGAGATCTATCCAGTCGTACTGGTTTTGTATCTAAATCGTTGTTAGATATTTTCTATTATTTAACGTTCGTTTTAAACTAATCAAATTATTATCGGCTAATTCATGGTTTGACCGGTCTAATAACATTGACGAGCTCAAAAGTCCTTACACCTCAAATATTCCAAAACAGTAAAGTAAGACCAAAAGATAATATATAGCCGAAAAAATAATACCGCTTATGTCCAAGAATGATGACACACATGGCTGCGAATGTGCATCCCCTTTCTTGATTGGTCAATAGTACGTTGGGCCAGTCAACTGAACTTTATGAATACTCGTTTGGCCAAAAATGCGGTGAAAAGTCTAAAAGGTAAAAAGAAATGCCCAGAAAAGATAAGGATGTCCCATTTGGAATTTCAAAAGGGAGTGCACCCTTTTTTTTCAAGTACGGTCCCAACCAACAGCTCCATGTTTGGATACGAATAACCGGGTTCCAGGTTTATTATTCCGTTAAAAGAAAAAGTTTTTTAGGCTCTGGAACTCAGGTTCCTAGCTCTATAGACTAAAATGACAATGGTTAAGGAGGAGCCGAATCAAGACAATGGGCACAAAATAAAGACACAAGAATTATTGGAGTGATATTCCACACCCAACATCCTTAACAATTACTATTATATAACTAAAATCTGATTTTTCATGACATATTAATAGAGACACGATACCTAATCCTTAACTACTCTCCCGACTCCATTCAAATTTCCTTACAAAACACAAACAAAAAAGTAAGACTTTCACACTGTGGCTAGAAATTATTTAGTCTTTTGTGGACATGATTAGGTTCAGTCAAATTTTAGGGCTTAAACAAATGGGTACGATAGTAATAGTTTAATTACTCTTAATCAAACATCTTATCGTTTATGCTTCCTTATTGTTTCATTAATGAATCATCCCTCCTTATTGTTTATTCCATCTTCTATAAGTAGTCGGTTCAACATATCTGACAACATACTCAAATTCAACAGAAATCAAAGAGTACAGAATATTCTAATCTCTTTTTCATTAGCTCTTTCTCAGAGTACTGAATTTTCTCATGGAAGCAGTCGAACAAATTCTTGTTACTGGTGCGACAAGATTATTGAAAAATTTGGGTTCTATTGTTGGTCAACAGATTACCGTGGCTTGGGGTGTTGAAGGTGAGCTGAAAAGGCTTAATGATACCTTGGAGATGATTGCAGCTGTAACTTCTGATGCTGAAAACAAGCAAGTTAACAACACTTCCGTTGGACTTTGGTTAAGATGGCTCAGAGATGTTGTGTATGATGCGGATGACGTTCTGGATGAGTTCTCTTATGAAGCTATACGTCGATCTGAAATTCACCGCAAGAGAAATCAGGTACTAGACTTTTTTTCATCCTCAAACAAATTCGCTTTTCGTAACAAGATGGTTGGTAAAATTGAAGATATTAATAAAAGACTAGATGAAATTTCTAATACTATGGTCAAGTTTCAGTTGCAAACATTTAATCCTTATTATGATGATCTAAATAATAAGCCACAAGACCGGGAAACATTTCACTTCGTTGATGAACTAAAAATTGTAGGAAGAGAGAATGATAAGTTAGCCATAGTAAAGATGTTAATGCATCTGGAGACATCATCATTGGTAAATACTAGTCATCAAGAAAATGTTTCTGTCGTATCTATTCTGGGTATGGGGGGAATCGGGAAGACCACACTTGCTCAGCTGGTCTACCAAGATGACTCCATAAAGAGACACTTTGAACTTAGAGCTTGGGTTCGTGTGTCTGACGATTTTGACATCTTCAAAATCGTAAAAAACATTATCGAGTCTGTCACAGATAAAATGTGTCCCGATGTGTCAAATGTAAGTGTCTTGGCTGGTATGGTGCAAGAGAATCTGAAGGGAAAAAGATATTGTTGAGATTATTATATTAGTCCCACATTATTGGGCAATCTAAGATCCTGGGGTTTATAATCTCTTAGGGCCTCTCCACTCATTGCCAATTGGTTTTGAGTTGGATGCCCGCAGACTTTAATACGGTATCAGAGCAGGTTATTTGCGACGAGTCATTGACCGTGCTTTTACTCCGCGTCACCCGATTTATTGTCCACGTGTTAGACCCAACGAGACTACACGTGAGGGGACGTGTTGAGATTATTATATTAGTCCCACATTATTGGGCAATCTAAGATCCTGCGGTTTATAATCTCTTAGGGCCTCTCCACTCATTGCCAATTGGTTTTGAGTTGGATGCCCGCAGACTTTAATAGATATATGTTAGTCCTGGACGATTTGTGGAATGAGAATGTAGAAGACTGGGAAAAGCTCAAGAATCTGCTAGGTGTGGGTGATTATGGAAGCAAAATCTTAATCACTACGCGTAATGAAACAGTTGCATCCATTGTTAAAGGTATAATGCCACCTTACAACCTTAAGTGCTTATCCGTGAATGAATGCTGGTCTATTATAAAATACAAGGCATTTGCACCCGGTGGCGCATTTGAGTCCCCAGATATGGCAAAAATAGGTGAAGTAATAGCAAGTACATCCGGTGGTTTACCACTTGCTGCAAATGTTCTCGGAAACCTTATGCGCTTGCATAAAACTGAGAATGATTGGTCGTCAATCCGAGACCATGGTAGTTTGAGTTCAATAGATGCATCAACCAAAATCATATCAATATTAAAGTTAAGCTATGATAAGTTACCCTTGCATTTGAAACTTTGCTTTTCCTACTGCTCTTTATTCCCGAAGGATTGGGAGCTCAATAGGGAAACTCTCGTTCGATTATGGATGGCTGAAGGGTTACTTCATCCATCTCATACAGAAGACCTGATAGCACCAGAAGATGTTGGTAATGATTATTTCCATAGTTTGTTGGCCCATTCGTTCTTTCAAGATGTAACATTCGATAAGTTAGGCAACATCAAAACATGCAAGATGCATGATTTAGTACATGATCTTGCCCAGAGTGTCAACGGTGTTCATGATATGAAGATTGTGAATTCTGGTGAAATAGAATCTACTACTAAATATCGGCGTTTGCAGTTACATATAGACGAGCATACGTCAAAAACATTTTCAATATTCATGAAAAAAACAAAAAGTCTGAGGTCTGTTTTTTCCCTTGAAAATGATCGTTTGGGAGAACATTTACTTTATGGAAAGAATCTGCGGGTAGTTTGTTTGCTTCGTCAGCATGTTCTAGTCATTCATTCTTGGTTCCCTAAGCATAGGCATTTGAGGTACCTGGACCTGTCTTATTGTAGTTTTGATGAAGGACACGATGTGTCCATCGATCAACTTTACAATTTGCAGACATTAGTGCTTCGTAAATGCAAAAATATTAAAATGATTCTTGTAGGCATTAGGTCTCTGAAAAATTTAAGGCACCTAGATCTGTCGTCTTCAGATGTTGAAAAGCTACCTGATTCTGTGGTTCAGCTAACTAAATTGCAGACATTAGATATAAATTCTTGCCAGAGTTTAGAAGCCTTACCTGTAAATTTTGGGACTTTGAAAGATCTACGAAAGTTGAAATTCAAAGGTTGTATTGCTTTACGAGTATTACCCGAGTCATGCTTCAACAGCCTTTGCAATTTGGAGTTGATGGATTTTGGATACCGTGGGCTTCCCAAAGAAATAAAAAATTGGCCAAAATTGAGAATTCTTAAACACAAAAGGCATACGAAAGATGAAATGCCCAGAGGTATAGAAACTCTAACTTTCCTTGAAGTGTTAGATTCTTATGTGGTCAGGAACAAAAATACCATATCTTGTAGTGGTGGTGGTAGTGGGATCGAAGAGTTAGCCAACCTGAATTCTTTGCAAGTGCTAGTGATTCGCAATATGGAGTTTGTGAGAGGTGGTATTGACGCGGAGAGAGCAAAGTTAAAGGATAAAATGAACCTCCGTAAATTGTATTTAAGATGGGAGTCCAAAATCGATATTCATGACAATGAAATGGCGGTTGGTATGTTGGATGCTCTCGAACCTAACCTTAATTTGAGAAAGTTGACAATATGTGGTTTTCCGGGTTTAAAGCTTCCAAAATGGATGGGTTCAACCAGCAGCCTACCGAATTTAGTGGAAATAACGCTTTGGGATTGCAGTAAATGTGAGAAGCTACCAGCGCTAGGTCTGCTCCCATGTCTTCAGGTTCTCGAGATTAAAAGGATGAAATCAATGAAGTGTATCGGTGAAGAATTATTTAGCCAGCAAGAAGAAGAAAGAATCATCAACAGCAGTAGTAATACCAAAAATGCTACAACAATATCATTATTCCCTTCGTTAATTGAATTGAGCATCAAAAACATGCCAAGTTTAGAAGAATGGGTTTCTCCGCAGCTTCCGATTTATAATTCATTTCCTTCCCTCCAGAAGCTAGAAATCCGTAAATGTCCAAAATTGAGAAGTACACCAACACTACAAGGAAGATGGTGTATTGCAACATGTCATTCATGTGGCTAGAACCTATATTTAGTGTGGCTAAATCCTATTGCCACATAATTATTTTCGGTCACACCCGTGGCAACAACCTGGGTGGCAAGAAGTTATAGCCACACCTCTATTATACTGTAGAAAAAGCTGAGTCTTTTGCCACTCCAGATAGCGAGGCAATAGCACGAGGGAAAAAAATATATTTTTGATTTAATTTTTTATTTATATTCAATATTATTATATTCTTAAAATTTGTTGCCACGCATATGACGGAACTGGTGAGTCAATTTGGGGTTACCATATTTGATTTCGTTTTTTTATCAGAAGAATATTGTTTTCTTTTCTTTTTTCTACACGGTAATAATTTTAATTTAAGAACATAAAGCAAAAAAAAAAAAAAAACATTCCAAAAAGGATTCTTCCAAAAAAACAGAAACATATCATTGCGGCGTTTTTGAATCATTGATTGATTACAATAATTATCCTCGTAATACGTTTAGATCTCTAATTAAAAACTATGTAAATTAAAAAGGAAAAAAATTGATCTCCGAACAGAATCTTTCATCGGGTTCAATGGTCCTCCTGCGAAAGAAACAATTGAACAAAATTGATTATCAAAAACATAACATTAAAAAATGTTTAGACTTCCGATCTCAAAGTTCAATCAAATTTATTGAAATTAAACTTACTAGATACCAAAGAGAAACCATGAGATCGAATATCCTTCAATGTCCATGGAAGCTGCAACGGAAAGTAAAGACTTTAAGATCGCTAATAGAAAAAAAATGACTTTAAGATTTAACCATTTTATTAAGAGTGGAATTATATATGAATAATAAATCTACCTCATATGGTATTAGAATATTTTATACCATAAGAAAATGACGGCCTTTGATGGTAGTAAAAGAGAAAGCAAAAGCTTCTTTCGGAAGAGCACTACAGGTCCATTGTTTAACCTGGCGTTTTTAGGGGCCACTCAAAAAGAATTAGGGGACAACAATAAAACAAAAAAGGTCACCCAATCCTAAATTGTGTTCACCCCTTATCTCCCATATTTCGTAATGACAAAATTACCCTTCAATATTCGGTAGTTTGAGCAAGATTCGGGTGATAAAAAAATTTGAGGGATTTTTTTTTTTTTTTTTTTTGCTTTTTCGAACTTTGGTACAACCATAATCGGTAGTAAAGTGTGTTACTTTAACTTCAGAATGTATATTGGTCCCAAAATGAGATTTTTCCAAAATCCTTTAATTTTCGACTTTGGTACAACCATAATCGGTAGTAAAGTGTGTTACTTTAACTTCCGAATGTATATTTGCCCCAAAATGATATTTTGCCAAAATCCTTAAATTTTTGAACTTTGGTACAACCATAATCGGTAGTAAATTGTGTTACTTTAGCCTCCGAATATATTCATTTTTTGAATCTTAGTACTACCATAATCGGTAGTAAATTTAACTTCCGAATGTATTGGCCCCAAAATGAGATTTTGCCAAAATCATTTAATTTTCGAACTTTCGTACAACCATAATCGGTAGTAAAGTGTGTTACTTTAACCTCCGAATATACTAAATTTTCGAATTTTAGCACTACCATAATCGATAGTAAATTTAACTTCCGAACGTATATTGGCCCCAAAATGAGATTTTGCCAAAATCCTAAAATTTTCGAACTTTGGTACTACCATTATCGGTAGTAAAGTGTGTTACTTTAACCTCCGAATATACTCAATTTTCGAACTTTTAGCACTACCATAATCGGTAGTAAATTTGATTCCCGAATGTATATTGGCCCCAAAATGTGATTTTGCAAACTCCTAAAGTTTTCGAATTTTGGTACTACCATAATCGGTAGTAAAGTGTGTTACTTTAACCTCCGAATATATTCAATTTCGAATATTAGTACTACCATAATCGGTAGTAAATTTGACTTCCGAATGTATATTGGCCCCAAAATATGATTTTGCCAAAATCCTAAATTTCGAACTTTGGTACTACCATAATCGGTAGTAAAGTGTGTTACTTTAACCTCCGAATATATTCAATTTTCGAATACTAGTACTACTATAATCGGTAGTAAATTGTGTTAATAAGTGATGCTTATTATCTGCCGATTGTGTTCATGGCCTCAAATTCAAATTTTCAAAACTTAACAAAAATTTCAAAATTTTCTACTTTCACAATCGGTAGTTAATGGTGTTCATTATCTATCGATTGTGCGTAACTTTTTCTACAGAGAAATTTAATTTTTAGAATCAAGAATAATCGGTAGATATCGATCAATTTACCTACCGATTATGGTTGATGTTCTTAAGAAACGAAGAACATCAACCATAATCGGTAGGTAAAGTAGATTATTATCTACCGATTATGTTTCTGCTAGTGTAAATCCAAGAACATCAACCATAATCGGTAGGTAAAATAGATAGTTATTTAAGGTTAATGAATTTTGGATTTTAATTTTAAACAATCAATCATAACATTTGTTTGATCGATGATCTTTGTTTTCAATCAAAATTAAAATGATGGAAAAAAATTTCAATAGGTGGAAAAGAGAAGAAGAAGTGGAATGATATGATTATGAAAATAAAGGATATAGGTTTAGATTTAGTATAAAGGTGAAGGACAATATAGACAATTTTTTAGTTTTAAGACATCCCTTAACCTCCTTCAATGGATGGGAATAAAAAGATGGCCCCTAATTCCTTTTGAGTGGCCCCTAAAAACGCAAGGTTGTTTAAGTATGAATTATGAAAGACCTTTGTGATCAAGTTGTACATAAACATGCTGCAGGAAAACTAGTGCATGTAGTATGTGTATGATGATAAGGTATCATAAAGAAGAAATAATTCTCATCGAGAGAGTGCAAGAGAGATTAAGGGGCGGTTGTTCAGGCTCCAAATCAAAAGAAAAGAAATTATAAGACTGGACTTACGGATCATGCGGTTATTTTGAGAGATAATGTGAATAATAATATAGTATATTTTATTCAACTAATATGGAGACATTTAAGTTTGGTCAAAATCTTCTGTTTGGGACGGTTTTGAAAATATTTTGCATGTGATTAAAATTGAAATAGTAAATCTGGTAAATTATATACCTTCTTGCAACACCATTTTAAACATATGTGGCAAGAAATTGCTCTTTTGCCACAACACAAAAGACCGGTGGGTATAAAACTACCTATTGCTACACCTAAGCTTACATGCGGCAATAACGCTTATATTGCCACACCTAGTACAAAATACGTGAGGCAATAGAACCGTTTTTTTGTAGTGCAAGCTCATTTCCTTTTCTGAAGGTATTAAAACTAGAAGACATCAACACGAAGGCAGTAACCTCATTTCTGAAGGTATTGAAACTAGAAATCATCAAAACGATGGCAGTAACCTCAATCTTTGCTACCGGAGGGCTTACCTCGGTCATATACATACTGCTCCAAGATTTTGTTACTCCGGATCTTCGAAAACTATAGATATCTCCAAATGCTCTGCTTCAAGGTTTCCTTGAAGATGATGATCTAAAACTACTACAGCAACAACAAGGACGCTGATTGATGATTTCGAATCAGCAGAATGTTTTTCATGTCCTAAAATCAACTCCAACTCCATCAATAGCAGCAATTCTCACCAGACATTATGCTTGGGAAGTGTCCAGTTTTAACGTTACTTCCAGATTTAAGGTCATTCACTTCTCTCCGGATGCTAACCATCTACAAGTGCAACAAATTGAAGCAGTCAATACCCTACAATATCAAGACTCTTACTTTTGTTAGCCTTATGTGGTTAGATTTTATTCGAAGCGATATATGAGCAATTCAAAAATCCAATTGTAAGAAGGAAAACGGTATTTCAACGGCTTTCGTAGCCAGCCCAACCAGCCAGCTGCTGAAGTGGCGTGTCTAGGTGCCACTAAATGATCATTGTCTTTACTTTGTTATCTAAAATTCATTCTCAGTAATCATTGCAACACAGTTGTGAATACAGATTATCGCATCGCCCCAATTAGAAAGGTTGGGAGTACCACAGATAGAAGTTACTTCGACATTTAGATAGCGACAATGGGAAGCGGTACGAGGAACGCGATGACAAGAGGTCTCGACAGCAAAATGAATAGAATCATGATAAACAGAAATACGATAAAAGATAAGGTTCACATGGAAAGTGTGACCTTAAGCACGACGTCGGATATATCAGAGAAGGGGACATCGAAGAGAGGTTTTAGCCGAGTTTGTAGGGAAAAAAACTACTTTATTAGCTGTATTCCACTATTTACCACCCTATATGAGGAGGGAGATGTTTTGTAGAGGGTAATGAGGTTTTTGTTAATCTGAGAGAAAGTTTGGTGAGAAAAGTTTTAAGGAGAGAATTAGGGTTTATATATTTTGGAGTGTTAAGTTGTGTTTCTCGGTGTAATTCTCAATAACAGCTAATAAAATGGTTTGAGTGTCACCTCTTTCACTAGTTTTTGTATGTTCTGTGAGTTTCAGTACTGGGTGTGGTTGTAGGATTTCCTGAGGCTACATTTTGGTGTCAGACAAAGGGACTGAACCTGTGAGGTATTTCTTACTTTAGAGTTATGGCTTGAATCTTTGAGTTTTACAGATTTTCTTTTCCATCATCGTAAAAAATACGGTTTTTAGTCATCGCATTTCTTTTTATCATCATAATAGTTTTGTGTAATTTTTACGTTCTTATACAGTAAAGTCAGGAAATACAGGAAATTAATCATGGTAAGAACAACGGCAAGAGCTGAGCATGTAATAGCTACACGAAGGAGTCGGCGTGTTGCAGAAAGAAGAAGACAATGCTGGTGAAACGTCGGCAGCAGGAAAGATGAGAGGCCAAATCCAGGAGCAAGATACAAACCCAATCAGAGACCCATGCGAGGAAGGATCAGTATACACAACTGATACCGATACCGTAGAGGAGGAAGAACAGCCCATTCAGCACGAGAGAATGGAAACTGACGAGGAGGAAGAAGATATGACCATCGAAGAAATGAGGCAGAGGCTAGCTCAGGAGAACAAGAGAGAAAGAGAATTTGAACGGGAAAGAGAATATCTCGCACAGCGACAAAGGGAATTATTGACAGAAAACAACTGACTTAATGAAGAAAGGGTAGTGCGAACTCGAACTCGATCGGAAACCCATACTAGCGGAACCAATCCTCGACAAAGAGAGCCTCGTGGAGATCACGTTAGAAATGGAGGAAGGATTAATGGTAGGGTGGAAAGGCAAGGAGAAGCACAACATCGCCGAGAGGCTCGTGAGGATAGGGAGACACGAGAAAAAGAAGTCGAAGTGCGAGGAAGAGATCAACATTGATGAGAAGCAAAGGATAAAATAGAAGTACGAGAAGGTAATACCGAAGTACGAGGAAGAAAGAGATACCCTAGGGAAGCACGAGAAGACAAAGAAGAAAGAGATACCGTAGAGATCATGTTGCTGTGAGATACAATATCTCTTGCCAGAATAGTCTGATACCATCAATCGTTATTTAAAAAACGGTCTTCCGGGTTGCCACCCGAAAGTGGGGTGCCAATTAAGGCCTGACAAAATGCGTCGTTATCAAACAAACGAAAATTCAATGCCAGTGTACTCCGATACCATCCATCGTTATCAAACAAACGGCCTTCCGGGTAGCCAACCGTAGGGGAGGTGCCATTCCTGGCCTGCCAACTCACAGTACTTGGTCAAGCTCAACGAACTACCTTTGTCAGATGATATGAACTTCTCAACGAGCTAGTAATCATATCTAGATTGACGGTATGAACCGCCACCATATGCAGCAACCATCCTTCTTATATCTTATGAGTTACCTCGTAGGATGATAACCATTGCTTAACTCACGAGCCGAGACAGATCATATAAATTATTTCGAACGATAATAATCATCTCTTGTCTCAAGGATGTACAGTTATTAAATGGTATGAATTATCTCAGAGATACAACTATCATCTCTTCACTAGGTAGTATGAACAAACCGGTAGTGCAACTACCTCTTGCCAAGTATATATATTTCCGAGGTTGAAATCATCTCCGTAGATGGTATGAACTTCCAAGCATCAACCAACCCTTTTCAGACGATATGAACAACCTCGTGAGATGTGCTGAGTCTCATAGCGGCTGCCTAAGTACCCTCTTTATTGCTCGAAGGGATCAAGCACGAATATAGTTCATCATTTTTATCTAGATAATGTGAATTGCACTCAGTGGAAAAAACTATCCCAAACTCATCTCTATCATAAGGAATTGCAGTACCATGTTAATAATTTAATAAGAATCTCCAAATTCCATACACATTCTTTAAAACAATAAGGTATTATCAGGACCACTCTATTCATAGTCATAGACTTAAGAATATATTAAATACCTATGCAACACACATGAGGCTACTGACAATTGTTTCTAGTTAAATCTCTCATTCATAGGGCGGAATAAACCAATGTGTCGGACTGCAGCAAATTAGATAATATTCCCACTGAACTTCCAATTCCAAGTAGAAAATATTACTACAGGATATTCCATTTCATCCCAAAACAGTGAGATACAAAGCAAGATCAAGTTTTATCAAGCATCCAATGTTAGCAATCCATACACAATCACTTAAAACCAGTAGAGGATAAAAAGTAAGATGATATAGATCAACTTCATCAATACTTTCCCTAAACTGTATTTTCATACAGAAGTATTATTTTCCAAAATTAATGAAGAGTCTAAGGAAATACTTCGATCAACGTCGATACGACTAAACTCAAAGAAAACACATGGCATTTCTTATAATACCCGGTATTTTTAGTTGCGGTTTCGGTTCTGGTTATACCCAAATTAACCATGCGGTTTAGGTTATTTCCTTTGCCTTAGCTAGCTAGGTTGTTTGAACTAGAAAGGCTACAAGTTAGGGTGGAAATAATATAAAATAATAATAAACTAAATTAGGAGAAAAATGAAAAGACAAATAAAATAAATAAATAAATAATAAATATTAGATCTAGCATTAATAATAACATTAATATATAGTTTATTATAAATAAGGAGAAATGTATTAGAGAAGTGAGAAAACTAAAAGTTAAGGAGAAGAAGGAGATGGAGCAAATGTTCCTTTTAGAGGAGAAGGTTATGAAAAATCAGTACATGATCAATCTAATTGAGGTAGAATGTTCAATCACTTTTCTCCTTGTGTTTCTTTGTTATACTTTGATTTTAACTTTGTTTAATCTTATACTATTAGGGTTCTGAAATTTATCTGTATAATTCGATGAATCCGATTGATGATCATCCTTTGATTTGTGGTAGATAACTTAATTGGGTATCACTAGTTAAAATTTGAGAATAATCCACCGTAAATTCACCGTTTAATGTTTGTTTGAATTTGGGTGATTGTTTCTGAAATTCTGGATAGTTTCGCTTTGCAATAGTTTTGGTGTGTTCAGAAAATTTTAATGATTTTATAATGATTTGTGATCTTGATAAAAGTTGTAGCCATTTAGGTTATCTTTCTTTTTGCTTTGGATTTGCTCAATTTCAGGTTATTATGAATTTTTCATGAATTGTTTGGTATAAAAGTGAATTAACAAGAATAAATATATGCATAAGTCTCGTTCCGACCCGTAATGCTCTGAGTTCGGATCTCCATACGGATTTGACCCTGATCCGGAACTCGATACGTTACAAGTTGGTATCAGAGCTTTAGGCTTTAGATCTTGAATGGGACGGTAAATAAATTATTTAGTATGTTGATGTGCATGCTTGTTTGTTTTGATTGTTATATTGTGCGTTCCATCTTATTAGTTGTATTATGTCTTTGTTGAAATTCATGTGAATTGCTAATTGTGTGTTGGATTACATTTTTGTTATGTTTACTATTTTATGTATATTATGTGAATTTTTAGGTTATACGTATTTTCTAAATTTCGGGACGAAATTTCTTTTAACGGTGGTAGAATGTAATATCCGGTATTTTTAGTTGCGGTTTCGGTTCTGGTTATACCCAAATTAGCTAACCATGCGGTTTAGGTTGTTTCCTTTGCCTTAGCTAGATGGTTGTTTGAACTAGAAAGGCTACAAGTTAGGGTGGAAATAATATAAAATAATAATAAACTAAATTAGGAGAAAAATGAAAAGACAAATAAATAATAAATATTAGATCTAACATTAATAATAACATTAATATATAGTTTATTATAAATAAGGAGAAATGTATTAGAGAAGTGTGAAAACTAAAAGTTAAGGAAAAGAAGGAGATGGAGAAAATGTTCCTTTTAGAGGAGAAAGTTATGAAAAATCAGTAGAGGATCAATCTAATTGAGGTAGAATGTTCAATCCCTTTTCTCCTTGTCTTTCTTTGTTATATTTTGATTTTAACTTTGTTTAATCTTATATTATTAGGATTCTGAAATTTATCTGTATAATTCGATGAATCCGATTGATGATCAACCTTTGATTTGTGATAGATAACTTAATTGGGTATCACTAATTAAAATTTGAGAATAATCCACCGTAAATTCACTATTGAATGTTTGTTTGAATTTGGGTGATTGTTTCTGAAAATCTGGATAGTTTCGCTTTGCAATAGTTTTGGTGTGTTTAGAAAAGTTTAATGATTTTATAATGATTTGTGATCTTGACAAAAGTTGTATCCATTTAGGTTATCTTTCTTTTTGCTTTGGATTTGCTCAATTTCAGGTTATTGTGAATTTTTCATGAATTGTTTGGTATAAAAGTGAATTAGCAAGAATAAATATATGCATAAGTCTCGTTCTGACCCGTAATGCTCTGAGTTCGGATCTCCATATGGGTTTGAACCTGGTCCGGAACTCGGGTGTTACATTTCTACAATCAACTCTAACCACTACCTTTTTCTCATCTATTTTCTAGAGTCAATTGTGCAGAAAATGCCTTGGTGTTAGGAAAGGACAAACCATTACTTATATTTCATTCGGACAACCATTGCTGAATATCGGGGTATTACATGTCACAGAAAACTTTCCAATAAAAAAGAAAAGGGACACAACCTTTCAAAAAAAACAAGTACATACAATGCAAGTATCTATCTAATAAGGGACACAACCTTTCGAGAAGATTTCTACTGGCTTCGTCATTTGGTTTAAGTTGCAAGAGTTACGACTCTCCGCTTGGAAAACGTAAGTATAAAATATCGACGAATAACATATTTATTCCCAATTAAATCACTCCAAATCATCGTGATCAAGTTCTTAGAATATTGGCACTTCTATGATCCTCTAAGAGTTTTAGTCTGTCTATGTTGCACCGTAGTATATATACAGACTAGGGTATCAACCAGGCCTTCGGCCTGGTCTCAACCTCTCGTATGCCTTCGGCGTGTTGGTGGTTTTATTTTAGTCGTGTTTTCACGAAATCCGGATTTGTGCAAGATTGGGGATATTCTTATGCAAGGAATTTGTTTTTTCACGAAATACTAAAGTAACAAACTAATAAAATCATCCAATCTAAAGAAATTTTAAAAATTACATGCTCCATACAATTTAGAAAATTAAAAGAAGCATCAAATACTACAATAATACTTTAGGATACAGTACATTTGTTGTTACCGGATCTAAAGACTCATTTTGTCATGTCCAATTCCATTTTGCTGGTGGGATATTGTTGATGATGTGAAATATTAAACAATAATAAAAATTACATGTATCATACTATGAAATATTATTTAAGTAAGAAGTCATTTGATATTACAGTAAAATTTCAGGATACACTACATTTTTGGTTTCCAGATTAAAACACTCATTCAACTCATTTGGCATCAATAAAGTTATTCTCCTAGAAGCAGTACACCTAGACAATGCCACATATAGTTGACCATGGCTGAATACTGGAGTGCGTAAATCTATGCCCACATACTTCACCGATTGTCCCTGTGATTTGTTAATCGTCATCGCATATGCAACACGTATGGAATTTGGCGTCTTTCCATTTGTATGTCTAGCTCCGAAGGTGAAGGTTGAAAAGTGATTCTTGGGATAAATACTATGTCACCAGCCTTTTCCCCTATTATGATTTTAGCTTCAATCACATATCGTCCACACCTCGTGACCACCAGTCTAGTACCATTACAAAGACCTTCTTTTGGTGCAAGATTTATCAATAACATAACCGTACATCCAACTTTAATGTCTAGCTTAAATGGAGGTGATCCTGGTGGATTCAAATTGTTGATAAATTCGGTTGTGAACCTTGAATCCCTTCCGTGTTCATCCCGAATCATCTTGTCAGCAGCAAGATATGTATAAGCCTCACCCAGCAAATTTCCTAATGCCTCCACATTAATCTTATGGACATCTTCATTACATGGAGATAAAATGATTCTCTCGGTTAAGTGTTCTGGTGACATTAGTCCATCATTTCCCAGTAGCGGGTACACTGAAGATATTAGCTCATGCACATTTTGACGTCTATTCATTGTCGATGGTAGGTTAACAACTTCTTTAGGGTTCGTCCCGATCTACCATATGAATGGAACACAATTAAAAATGTTATACCTACGATATATATATTTGTACTTTGCATAAACGTTAAAAATATATAGTTGATTTATTACCTGTAGTAAGAAGTTAGCAAATTCCAGATTTTCTGGTTGTTGTTCCAATCGCATATTTTGGTTTAGGTGTCAAGACATTAATATAATCCCAAAGAAATGAACTTCTTATAGACTCTCCAACAGTCTGTGCACGACCTGCATTCGAGACCACCGGTAAAGTCTGTCGAAAGTCTCCACCTAAAACAACTGTCACACCTCCAAAGTGGTTGTCATCACTACGAATATCCTGTAGCATATGGTCAACCGCCTCCATAAAAAATCTATGTTGCATTGAAACTTCATCCCATATGACCAATCTGACTTCTTTAAGTAGTTGGGCGTACTCTGAGTCCTTACTAATCCCAATATTACTATCTTCTTGGACATTAAATGGTATCTTAAAAGTCGAATGTGATGTGCGACCTCCATCAAGAAGTAATGAAGAAATACCCGATGAAGCAACATTTAAAACTATGTTTCCATATTTACGACAACTTCTTGCTATCGTGTTGTACAAAAAAGTTTTTCCCGTCCCCGCACTGCCATTCAGAAAAAACATTCGACCATCGCGGTTATTCACAGAATTCACTATTGTATTATACGTCGCCCGTTGTTCGACATTCAATCTCTTAATATCCGTATTGAGCACAGATTCCCTTACTGCAAATTGAAGTTGTCGATGGTCCCAGATATATCTGTTACCCACAATTTGACCCCAATCATGTCTTGGTCGTGGCATTGACTTATAGTTCTCTAGTTTTTTTTCCAAATTGTCGAAGCAGTTGATCCAATAGGTATAATCCGTAATCCAAAGCATGTTCATCAGTTGTATTTGGGATATTAAACATCGTTCGTAATCTATGTTGAAGATCATCACATATGTTCAGTCCATATTTCGCCCATAAAAGCTCTAGTTTTGTTGGATTGCATTCTGATAGGATAATGCAGAACAGTTTCCTCAGCTGATTTCCAGTTTGCATAACCACCGCTTCTTGAAGGAATTTTTCCGATTCTCCATCATTTGTTAATATTCCCAGTGCAATGCATGCCTCTTTGAACGTATCATGGACCGTGCACGCTTCTCCATTAGTTACAGTCTTCAACCTGTCAAAAGACTGGGCACCTCTTACATTTGTGAGTAACATACGTAAGTAGTACAACTCGCCAGCATTAGGGGTAACAAAATACATTCTTCCAATTGAAAAACCTTGTTGTCTGATTTTCCATTCTTTAGTTTCTTTTTTCCATACAAAGTACTGCGGGAACTCTTGATAAGTATAGGCCGGAGCTGTTGGATTTTTAGCATAATATTCGAAATAACCCATCAAAGTGGTTTTATGTTCCTGTGTTGTTTGTTTCTTTAGTTTCTTTTTTCCATACAAAGTGCTGCGGGAACTCTTGATAAGTATAGGCCGGAGCTGTTGGATTTTTAGCATAATATTCGAAATAACCCATCAAAGTGGTTTTATGTTCCTGTGTTGTTTGTATTACGGAGCTCATTGATCGCCTTGAATTATACACAACTCGTTGCTTATTTGGTAGATGCACAGATAGCCTTTGTACACTAGTATTTTCTTCATGTAACTGGTACTCCAATAAACGCCATACTACTTCGGCTGGTCCAATATACCTCGCATCAATGTACTGTTGAATCTCGTCATGCTCTCCCAACACCATCGTAGTACGATCACCACCTTTAAAAATATATTTGTTAATATATTTAACAACTCTTATGCCCGCACATATTTCCACATTGATGTGGCAATTGAACATTCTTGACAGATGTGGATTATAGGGAACAACATCAATATTATATGCCTTTTTGTTATTTCTAACCGTCACTTCTCTTCCATCCATACGTCGGCGATAACTTGGATACCCACCCTCGTCCAAAGTTGTTGTGTCTGTGTAATTATTTGGATATCCTTTGGTACATTTTCCTTTTGCCATACACGGTGTACCAGGATCTCGATCTCCACATGGACCGTGAACCATACACTTGCTGACCGTGTCAAATAGTATGGGGTCATTTTTATCATCCGGAAATTCAGCGGAAACAAATTTGTCGACCATGTCTGACGTACGAATTTTTTCGGAATCTTTTAAAAATATAAGACAATGCATGTGCGGTAATCCTCATTTCTGAAACTCGATGGTATAAACATGGGCAACAACTATACCAAAAACCTTTTTCTCCTTTATTTCTTTCATCAAAGCTTTTCTTTTAAGCTCAAAAACGCGAGCCACCAGATCAGGACGATCAAGTGCAGTTTGACGTGGGAAAAGTGCATTTCCTATTTCTGGCCAATTAGGATTAGCTGTCATTGTAATAAAAATATCTGGATGGTGGTGATAACGTGTAATCTCCATTGAATCCTGATATATTTCATGCATATGCCTTCCGCTCCCAGTATGTGAAGATGGTAAAATAAAAGGATTACCTCTTTCCCCCGGATTCAAATCAGCATTTGTCATATCTGCGATGCAACTGTAACAATCCGAACGCAAAGTCGGTTGGTGAAATCTGAGCCATGCAAGTTTATTCTGTTCTGTAGCGGCCCACGCATCAACCAAAAATTCTTGAAAGAGTTTTCCGGCTCTTAATATGGTGGAATATTCTGATCGACGTTCAAATATGCGGTAACTATAATACTCCGTTTGAGATAATTTGGTATTTGTATAGGTATTAGCTACCGCATCCCATTGCCTTAGTGTTGGTGACCATCCCAGCTCTCCGAAAGGAAAGAGCAAAACATAATGTAAAGGCAAGTATGCTGGATGACACTCTGAAATTTGTTGTAGCCCGTTATTTTCTCTCAAATGAAATATAATATCTCGCGACCCAGTCTGTTTATAAGTTTTTTCTGGTACGATAACCGCAACCTCGTCCGCTACCGGTAGATTATAACGTCTTACATCAGTTGATTTGTTGTACTGAAGAGAAACTCTGAAATTCGGGTCTGCATGACTCATTTGATCTAATATTGCGTAGGCTTGGCGATGGTTGGTGCAGAAAACATTGAATTGGAGCATAGTATCCTGAATTGTTTGAAGCACATCCACGTTTAAATTAGGATTTCGTTTTTGACGAACAAACAATGCAAAAGCAGGATCGTAGATGTATAGTTGGGAGTAAACCGCCAGTCACTCAGTCCCAGGATGTGGAAGAATTCCTCCTGTCAAATGTCTTAGTTCCCCATGTATTGCAAAAGGTCTCGGACCTCTTCCTTTCAAAGTTCTTTCATCCAATTTGCATCCAAGACTGGTATATGCGTTTGCCGCATTATACTCTCGAATATAATTCCGGAATGAAGTTGATATAGCGTCGTCTCCATTAAACAATTCTCTTAAGGGTGGTTCAAGCAGTAAAGGAAGACGAACTTTTCCTTGAAGACTAGCATGTACCAAATTTCGGGTTTATCAAAGATGAATTTGTCAGTTTTTCCGCCATCCAGTGCAATGCTCCGCAATAGCGACACTCAACATCCATTTGTCCCAGAAAATGACGTACATTGTTATGAAGAGTAGGGATCTAGTTCATGGATGTCGTTGGAGATTGTATGTCGTCGTCGTCATAATCTACTTCATCACTATCATACTCAACATTGTCTTCTCCAACAGTAACAGATGGCCTGTACATGTGGAATATTATTACAGGAACCCACCAATATGGATATCCACAAATAAAAAATCATTCAGTATACTCGGATTCTTACATTTGAATATTTCCAGCAGCTGATGTGCTACGTTGAATATTTATTCCGGGCATAATATCACTTCTCCTGGCTACAAATGTTGACTGCCTTGAAAGGTTATAAAACTTTACAAAGTTAAAATGAAACCTGGAAACAGTAGTTTTATATATAAATTTAAAATTTCTAAGTCTTTTAGGATTTGCTCCACATACCTCTTGGTCGGAGTCCGTATCATCATCTGCATACGAACCTTCCTCCCTCTCTCTAATAGTGATACTTCCGGGACGCATCCGTTTCGATATAGATTCTACATTTTATCAAAAAGTAATGAGGAGATATGTAACAAAGAGTAGCTCCCAAATTGAGAATAATCTTCACAAATTACAGTGCATGTACCCACCTGAACATGAATAGATTTTCCTTTACCCTTAAGTAAACGTTGACGCGCTTGTCTTTCCGTTTCATTTTGCATGTGTTGTGATTCCAAATTATGAAGTGCTGCTTGTGGTGGTTCTCTATCGCTCTGTTGTTGTGCCTCATTGCGATGAAAATTTACATCTTCCATCTGTGTATCAATTTGCGCTTCTCTCATGCGTCGGTGCCTTTGGGTGAGCGACCGTCGCGACATTGGAGCACTTCTCTCCTAATAATTTTCCATTAAATGTTAGTGACAATCAGTACAGTAGAATTTGTTTGATTTTGTAGTTAATGATATAAGTGAAACTTCTTAAAAAAAATTACACAGTTTTTAGCGATAGAGATAGTGATGTCGTCGGGTTATCGGTATTTATCAGTAAGAATTGCTGATACCAGATCATGTGAGCGTCCTCTTTGTTTGCAACCTAAAAAAACTTAAGTTACCAAATGATGGGGATCCCTGTACTGGTAGCTATTTTGTTAATATGTGTGTGATTGGCCACTTGGATTCCTTTACTTGGAACACTTCTATTGATCAGCCAGACCCACTATTTTTCCTCATTCTGTTTTGTATAGGTCCAGCGTAGGTTTGGTCCAAGTCACATTATAAAGACTCAAATCCAAGTCACTGCAGCTGCACTGGAACAATGCAGTCTCTAAAGGGGGTGTTCATTGATGTCTGGTTTGGGGAAAATTTCACATTTAAGGTACTAAAATGTTTTCCTGGTGGCATCAAAAATACACATGTTTGTATATTTATCATTTTTGGAAAAGATGTAATGTTGAGGTTAATTCTTGAAACAAAATAAAGGATGATAAACTGATTACCATAAAAACATTTTATGAAACATTGAGTTATTTCCATTATTGTTAATATTTTATTTTGTTAGTCCCATAAAAAAAGAAATAGTTTGTTAATCATAATTAGACTCCTTCTGTGTTTGACGTCTTCAATTTTAATACCCTGTATGGATAATAAAAAAGACCAAGATAAAAAATAAAAACACGTACACCTGCATCAATGGCGGCTCTTGCTTCATTTTCTGCTCGTCCTCTTGCACGCCGTTGACGCTGTGCTATTGACGCTCTCTGTTAGTACATAATATCAGTAAACTTTTAAATTTGAAAAGCACAAATTAAAAAATGTACAAACTATGCATACATTTACTTGGACATCTAAATCAATTTCCGCCGATTTGTCAGAAACCATTGCTGCCTCATTCCTGCATTGATTAAATATCCGGTCAATGTTGCTAACATCCCATTTAAAATACAATTTATTGACCAAAGTTATGCATCCGACTCTAATTCACTGGGTAAATCCGAAAGGCACAAGTATTGTATGTTGTGGCTGAAAAATCAATTACAGAGAATCTAATGTAGAGATAACTTTAAGAGCAGACATAAGACAACATAGAAAAAAATCATTACATAAAGAAAATAAAAGAGAATCAAAATGTTGCAGTAGAAATGAACAGATGGTTCTCGGAAGGAGAAGACAGTATAACTTTAAGAGCAGACATAAGACAACATAGAATAGGTTCATTACACAAAGAAAATAAAAGAGAATCAAAAATGTTACAGTAGAAATGAACAGATGGTTCTCGGAAAGAGAAGACAGTTAAGTTGTCCTGTACTCACATGTTATATCTTCTACTCATTGCACGTATTGTTGTATGAATTTTTGAAGGAGGTAAACTGATCTATTTATGGATCCCCATTACGTAACTGCTGTGTAGTGGGGAACAAAAAAGGAAATTTTTTTGCTATTACCTGGGGACCATGAATCTCTTTAACTGCTGTGTCACTAGTCCAGAAGGGACTATAAATGACGAATGATGTCTGTTATAAAACATGGTTTATCACGGTTTTCATCTGTTATTCGAACCGTTATTTATTTGGTGTGACTCTTTATAAATTCGAACCGTTATTTATTTAGTGTGACTTTTTATAAATGACAAATTGAGAATGTTATTAAATATGACGAATAAAATTTGTGATTTAAAATCACATACTGAATCTGTTATTAACTATCACGCTTATTATATGTTAAATACAATAACAGTCGATATCTGTTATAATGGACGAATATTTATACAAATGAAAATACTAATTCAAATGGGAATGTTCCGTTATTTTCTTCCTAACGATTCAGATTTTCGTATTCAGATTTAGTTTTGGTGTCTCTGAAATTCATTTAGATTCATGTCGGTTTTCTGAAACTGATTTTGGAATCTACACCATTATGATTTCAAACTGAATCTAAAATTAACTTTATTAATCATTTTTTTCAAAGAAATTGAATCTCTGGATACAAATGGAAAGATAAATACTAGCAACCTTACATATCGAACTTTAAAACCGAGTTCAGTCTACCGTCACCCTGCCACTCTAATACCTTACATATCGAACATTAAAGCTGAATTCAGTCTACTGTTGCCCTGCCACTCTAATTTGGCCGCTCTTCGAGTTACATAAGCTTTTGACCACTTAATCATGTTATCACTTGAAACATCTCCAAGTACTCCATCTCTCTCGCATAACATCGCACTTACATCCATCAATCACGCAATCGTAATCTTCATTATTTTGCGACTTTGCTCTATCAACACTTGTAACTCAGAAAGCAAAGACCAAATGGGTGCTGCTGGATCCCAGTATCCTGTATAACAAGATACCATCTTAGTATAAGATATCATGATTTATATTATCTAATTTAAATATCACAGTTCAAAGGCTGAGAATAAAATTACCGGTTTTTATGTAACAAACACATGTGCACACAACACTTATGTCTATGTGTCATCCACATTTCCAAACTTGTATATATCTGATTGACATCACATTTCTATGTGGTTCTCACATATGTATGCAATGTGTGTGCAAGTTCACCTGCCGACAATTGGGAAATCTCATACCTTGTCCATGGTGCAGATTCCTGAACATTCTCTTGGGATAGTTCTGCTTCCCAATAGTTGTTAAACTTCTCATTTCCTGTTGCGCATATCACTACATTTGGCATTAGATAGGGTACTACTGACCATAATCAATTAAAACTCAATAGTAAGCCTAATGAAAAATGATTGAGCGTCCAAAAAAGAGTTCAAGTAGTGTTGGACACGAATGTTGACAAGCCAAAAATCAAGAAGGACATCCCTTGTTACACAGGATGTTGAACTACGTATACTTGAGAAAACAATACCTAACTAAATAGAGTGCTAACAAGCATAAACTGGAAGACCATGCAAATATGAGATGATGGTGGTGACGACGCAGTTGAGGCAATATACATGCATATTACAAATGCAGACGGGATTCATTGGACGCTACAGAATGTGGGAGTTTTTATGCAATCACTTGTGAAACTCGAGGAGCGTCCCATTCCAAAAATACTCAATTACAAGCACTCTTCAATGATAACATAAACAATTTGGCATTACTTTTTCAACTTTAGTTAGAATAAAGACCAAGTAATAGCATTGGCTTCATGAAACTTTTTGTAAACTCAGTTACCTGTAGAAAGCATAGCCACATAAATGGAGCATTAATAAGCCAACAAGGAAGCCAACACCTCAAGAAAATACTCATACAACATCTGCACCAGTAGTCCTCCTGAGAAAGATGAGAAACCAGGATCAAACACCTGCTAGAGTTTGATCTACATGCGTTAAGATGCCTATTCGGAGTTTTTGTGTTTCATATTGCCAGTGAATAAATGTAGTTCACATGACTATCACCCAATCAGATAACGTCTCAATAATATAAGAGAAGAGACTTTGTTGACTTTGATGTATATTGACATGTGCCATGTCTTATGAAGACAAAAAAAAGCACACATACGCAAGTTAATTAGGCACAAACTGTAAATCCAAACTTAAGGCCAGTCATACTTCATGTCATGGACAAAATTTTGATTCTCCCAACACAGACTAGAACTGATTCCAATTTTGTCCAATTTACATGGTGTTATTAAGATTGGTATAACAGGGTAAAGTAGCCTGAGTTCAGTGGTTGCATACTCTTAATAAGTAAATCAAGCCGACATGCACAAATATCCAACAGAAAATTACTTCTCAATATAAGAATTACAGGAAAATATCTTATTTAAAGAGTAAAACAACCTTCAGACAGAACCAAATATGAGGAGGATGGACAAGATAAGTATTCATTATTCTTAGATTATTGAGAAACAAAGTGGTATTGTAGTTCAATTCACATTTCCTAACAGACTTCTGGTGCCCAACAGAAAAAGAGGATTGCGAGATAGTCCCACTACAGTTTTTATAGTATTCCCACTAAAGATTCCGGTAACAGAATTACCAACTTCCTATACTATTAGTATTTATATATCAGCAGTATCCTGCTACAGCTACACTGCTCTACTTCACAAAAAGGGACTTACCAGGAAGTGATTCAAGTCACATCATTTCTGATCGGAGCCAGCTTCAACTGATTCGATTACATAGCAGCCTCCGGACCATCGCTCATGTTACTCTGTTGACTCCATCAGGGACCAGTTTCCTGAGAGAGCCATAGACATCATCATCCCACCAAGCTCCGCAGGATTTTCAGGCTGCATCAGAACAGAAATGATGACATGAGATAAATGTATAACAAGACCGGGTCCGCTAATACCTAGAAGAAGAAAAACAGCAGTCGCGGTGAAGCCGCTAGAGATTAAAGTTGCATTATAATCAATCTAAATCAAGATTAAAAACCACATTTACAAAAAGCCATTGGACTTGGTACTTTCTCATTACAATCAAGATACCAAGTTCCAACTCTGTTTTCTATCAAATGAAGCAATGCTACTGTGATACTAGTTAATCTACCAATCCTTAACAATATTAATCCATACATAATAGCTAGCAATTAACAAACTGAAATTGAAAAATAAAAAGGTTTAAAATAATGGTAACCAATCATGTTCCACTATGATAACACGATTACTAAACAAAGAACTAAAATGAGCATATATAAAGCAAATGAGCACATAATAAAAAGTAACCACATTACCTAGAAAAAAACTAGGCACACTAAATGGAGACACCAAGAACACGAGACTGGGATCAGTTAAACATCAAAATGAAAATTTCCCTAAACTTTATAAACAAAATGAAACATGGAAGACATGAACCCTTGTATTTTTAGAGTTTGCTTTCTTACCTGTTGTACCAGAAACACCACCACACCACAAATAGAAAGTTGCATGAGCACTAGAGTCCTAGACCATCCACTTCCATAAACAGCCATTATACCTAAATCAAGCTATCGATAATGCTAATACCAAATGAAACCTAAGCACCAACAAAACTGTCAGAATAAACAAGAGAAAAGGAAATGCTATTGTAATGTAGCCGTAACCTTAAACCTATAGGATCTTTAAAACTACACCCAAAAAAAAAAATAGTGCATGAACGAAAAAAAAGAAGATTGAAACCTAAACAAGACAAGTTAGCTAATTACAGATCTGGTACTTATAAACAGTAATTGAAAAGAGACAAGTTTTTACCTTGTAAGAGTCATGACACCATCAATTACCAATAAACACCTGCAAACATCAAAACCCTTTGAAGTATTAATAAGATTTAAACAACATCTAGGGCTTAAATGTTTAGTGAAGAAATTAATAATAATAAAGAATAAATGGGAAATTGAAGGCTCGAAGATTATTACCTTCTACTTTTATAAGGAAAAATCAAAATGAAAGTAGGGTTTCAGATGGTAAAACTAAAATTGGGTTCCTTATACGGCTAAATCTGAACAACTATGGGTTGAGAAGATAATAAAACAGGTACAATTGTGTGTGTGATTTGAGGAATTCGGGGTTAGGTTTTGGTAAAATTCAGTCATATAAACTCTGAAGAGGAAGATAACTCAACAATTCTCTCTTCAATTTTTGTATGACTGAATAATACGATTGGAAAACAAACAAATGAAATAAAGAAACTACTTTTGGGGAAAATCTGCCAAAGATTCGCTCATAATCGAGTATAAGAGAAGAAGAGGAAGAAGAACAAAGAGTGAGGCGCAGTTAGGTTAGACTTTAGAGAATAAGGAAGAAGAGCGAGAGATAAAGATGGGTGTCAAAAGTCTTAGAGCCTCTTTGGTACAGTTTTCAAAAGCAGTTTCCAAAAATAGTTTTCCACTGTTTTAAAAACATACTCTTTTTTCCTTGTTTTTATTTTCTAAAAATTATTTGGTAAACTGTTTTTCAAAACAAGGAAAATCAAATAAATCGTATCAAATGTAAAGATTCGTCTAAGAGATAGTGATATTATCCATGACTCACTTGCAGTCATTCCCCCGATCTCTTACTTTATTTTGAATAGAAAAAGAAAACCAAGAAAAAAAAAAAGAAAAAACCCAAAAAACAATAATTTGTTGTTTTCACTTTTTTGTTTTCAGAAACAGAAAACAGATAGAAAACATTTTCTGAAAATGTCTCTACCAAACGCGTTTTCTCCTGTTTTTTGTTTTCTCTGTTTTTAAAAACAGAAAACTGTTTTTGAAAACTATACCAAACAGGCTCTTAGATTATGGCAAACATGCCGGTGGCTATAGAAACATGTATAAATTAGCTGGTCATTTTTTGGTACGCAATAGAAAATTGGGCGTACATAAATCTAGCTTTTTTGTCGGACATATTCCGTTATTTAGTTTCTCGTCATTAAATCACACACTTAATAAATTATCACGTTCTAGAATAACAGTTATTTTGCGTTAAATGAAGGGCCTCACCATTTTCATATTATATGACGAAATTTGTTTGTAAAATTCTAATCACACAATTAATTTGTCATTTAAAAGCGTGATTAATAGTCCTTTCTGGACTACTGTGTATGGTCAACTTCCAAATAATAACCGTTTCATGAACCACTAAACAATTTCTCATTAATTTTGGGGACCATGAATCTCTTTAACTCTTCTTTTGATTTTAACTCGCTGGAAGATGACTTAAAACAATATTAAATTGATTGTGTGTTACCGATTTTTATTCTTTTTGTCCCAATCCTGATTACATTAAGTTGAAATGACTATGACGGAACTACCTTTATTTGAACAAATAAAAAGAAGGTACCCAAAAATAATATTAAGAATTAATTATATGGTTAAAAAAATAAAAATTGAAAAGAAGTACTCAGCATTGCATTAAAATTTTTCAAAGCGTAGTAATAACAACATTGCTTCCCAGGGAAAAAAAAAGCTTCAGATGCTGTCACAGTAGGTGTTAAGTGTACATTTTCTTCACCACGTTTGAGAATGTGAAAGTGTTTATAAGAAGCATGTGTATCCAATGAGGGGCACGTACAACAATCTGAAAACATGCTACACTGAATTAGCAAATTTTCGGAACATTCATAGAATACGCTACAGTGAATTATAACATGAGTAGTACCTTATGTTTTCGTTTCCATTGAGGCCCATAGTGCAAACTAAGGTAAATGCGGCCTGCCATTTGACGGTCTTTCTACAAAAATAGGATTCATTGTATCGACAATACACCAACTGAATGATAAGAAGGTTTGTAAATGTAATATTGCATACCTCAGGAGTTGCAACGTATTTTATCTCCCCAAAATCAGTTACAATCTGCTGGTCTTCAATTGGTTGTCATCATTATATGAACCGATTATAAATATTAGTGTAAATACATATCATGTAAAATAAAATAAACTCATAGGACAAAAAAAATGAACAAACCTTCATATCATGGAAGTCAATCAGAACACCATTCCTCGCTAAATGTTTAATCTTGTGGACGAATTTGATATTTTCAGTCAGAAAGTTTAAATGCAACACATCTAAAAATATGATCATTTGAATTTCTTACCGCGTAATGTAAGTCCTTGTCCATCTGCATATTAAACCAATAAAAAAGGGTGAGACAGTAAAACGTAGGTATCAAACATTGTTGAACTTAACTCTATATGATAGCATACCTCGCCGTATATAGATAAACATGGATAATTTGTTTCCAAGAACAAACTGTGAGTTTTTTTCCGCTGCACCACGTTGTTTTGTGTCTGAGAAATCATCCACAGATTTGAATAGACCAAACCAAAGTAAGATATGTACAGAAAACAACACAAAAACAACACAATCTTTAAGAATTACCTTTTTATTCTTCGTTGTTTTCATTCCTGTCGTTTTTGATGCGCGAGTCTTTATATTTGCATGGCTTCATCCCATCTTTGTTTTTGTATCCTCTCTTTGTTTAACTGGGTTAGCTTTGTTACAAACTCGGTGGTAGTTGATTCTGAAGCTCTTCCAAATTCCGGCTCGTTAACACTATTTAGTACAATCTTCCTATGATTGCTGGTTTGATAGATGTAGTTGTGCATAAATCTAACAGGGTGTCTTGATTGCCATGTGCAGGGAATAGTTTTCATCACTTTCTTTGTGCGATTAGGGGTGCAAAAGACGCATCTATGTACATATCTCACCGCATCCATCAATCTGCCGAAAAGAAAAGAAAAAAAGATATACCCAAGAGAAAGTGTACCACCGGCAAGATGAAAGTCACCGATAACAACAAAGGAAAGAAATGAAACTAGTTAGTGGTTAGGATTTTTTTTTTTTAGTTTTCTTTTTGATCAATAAGTGGTTAGGAGTTGGTTTCCACTCTTTTTGAAGTAATGTGATGAATAAGGCATGTAAGCATTCCACGTGCAGAGTTTTGGACCTTGGTAAGACACGTTTTGAAAAATAAAGTTGAAAGTTAAAATGAACCACCTATACTGAAAAGGAACGGCCAAGTACAACAGTCGTGTAGTTGGGTGAAAAAGCCAATATGTCATAGTTTAGTACTGCATGCTCTTCAAAGATACCTCAAAGATAGATAGAACAAAGGATTCAATTTAATTAGAACAAATTTCTGGTCAATGAACAACAATCAAAAAGATTATTGAGGATGTTGCAGAAGAATTAACCAAACTTAAAGTCGAACCTCTGCAATGGGAATGGTCCAAATTCACAGGTGTATGGGCAATAAACATAAATGTTGTTAACGAAACTTAAAGTCGAAGTTTTTAAGCAAATTAAAATTTTCCATTTTTGATAGCATTATATGACGAACATTAGAAAATGACAGTCAGTGGTTTCAACAAATTAGACACCGAACTGATATAAGAAGAAACAGATAACAAACTTGACAGTCAATGGTTTCAACAGATTAGACACCGTAACTGATATAAAAAGAAATAGATAACAAATTTGACACCGGAAATAGATTAAAAAAAAAAAAAAGATAATCGTTTCCATTAGGAACAGAAAACTATAGAGCAACTGAGGCTTCCAAGTAAATCACGTTATTTTCACTGTAGTCTACTTTGTGTCATGGCCTTTGTAGATGTAACTGTGTATATACTTGACTTTCGTACATTCTTAAATTTGACACCGGAAATAGATAAAAAAAAATAGATAATCGTTTCCATTAGGAACAGAAAACCATAGAGCAACTGAGGCTTCCAAGTAAATCACGTTATTTCCACTGTAGTCTACTTTGTGTCATGGCCTTTGTAGATGTAACTGTGTATATACTTGACTGCCGTACATTCTTAAATTTGACACCGAAAATAGATAAGAAAAAAAGATAATCGTTTCCATTAGGAACAGAAAACCATAGATCAATTGAGGCTTCCAAGTAAATCACGTTATTTCCACTGTAGTCTACTTTGTGTCATGGCCTTTGTAGATGTAACTGTGTATATACTTGACTGACGTACATTCTTAAATTTGACAAAGGAAATAGATAAAAAAAAAAGATAATCGTTTCCATTAGGAACAGAAAACCATAGAGAAACTAAGGCTTCCAAGTAAATCACGTTATTTCCACTGTAGTCTACTTTGTGTCATGGCCTTTGTAGATGTAACTGTGTATATACTTGACTGCCGTACATTCTTTGTGCTGGCTGGCAGGCACATTCTTTAACACCATCTGTGTTCGTTTCCGTCTTTGGTAGATGTAGTTATGAACATATTTTACAACAATAAAATCCATATTCTCGTCTGCAAACACCAAAAAAAATTAAAAATGGTTAATCAAAATCTAAATTCAAGTTCAAGCAACAACAAATGGTAGTTTTTTTTACACGCAGTAAAATCTAAAAATATAGAAGTTCAAATATACGAAAAACCATCGAATCAACCTAAAAAAAAAACAAAATCAGATCAACAACAACGTGAGAGCAAGATACTAAAATGGTAACCAATCAAACCTTGTTCTTCACAGGTCTCTGATTTCTCTCGGAACACTGGTGGTATAAATCACTGCCGAATCTACAGTACAGTTTGTCAATTGAAAGTTAATTATTGTTCACAAAGAGAAGAAGAACCAAAGTTTGAAGAAAAATTAAACAAACTTCAAACATAAGTAAAACTACTTAATGATGAAAACAAAAGAAAGTGATGTTCCAGAAACAGGGATAAAAAAGAGAGTGAAATCCTAATGAAGAAATGAAATTTGTTGTGAAGGAAAGCGATTTCCAAATTTTAAGGAAGTTAAAAATACAACATGGGGATTAGTAAGACATATTAGTAAGACACGTACACAGGTTTTGTTCAGGATTAGACACGTTTAAGAAAATCAGTTAAAAAGTAAAAATTCCAATGTGTCCGTATTTTGAACTTCCTAGTTTAAAAATTGGACGGCCAGATCTTCCTGAAGGACAAAGGACGGTGGATGGGGAAAAGCATCACTCTGCTATAGATTAGTGATAGGAATTTTATTTTCAGTTCTCATCTTCTATCTTACTATATATAGGTTTATTATCTAAGGGGACTTGAATTCCAAAAGATTGAGGCACATTATCAAGGTTTTACTATGAAGAGTTAAAAATTCAGCTAGATCAAACTGAGCACATCATCATTTAACATCGTATCTATGTCAGAGTTTACATTACTATCGACAATTGAATAATGCTCGGAGTCAACCAGTTAGGACCTAGAGATAAGAAAACTCGGTTGTTTTATGGTATATAAATAATGTCCTCTTTTGATTGGTTTATCTACCATAATTTAATTTATAGGCAAATGAGTAACGCCAAACAATCCAGAACTCCGTGAAGAAGATAAACTTACAGTATTATAGCCTATAGGTACCAAATATAATGAGACTGATAAATGGGTGTTCAGATTAAACAACCCAAATCTTCTTAATTAACTTAGCCGATCTCTTCAAAAATTATTTTTCGTATAATATGTTTCTATACATCACATATGAAGCTTTAAAATTCTAAGGCCAAAATGATGATCAATTCAAACATGAACACAACACCTATAGTAATAGTTGCTCAGAAGACTATGTGTATAAGAGATTTGATTAATTCAAACGTGACAAAAACATCTGAATTATATTAATTTCTATTCTCTACGATAAGTACCCAAAAAAACTTTGTACAAAAAGGTTTGAAGAATTCAAGGATAACTTAATTAACAAATTTGTAAGAAAATAAGATTCGGTTAATTGTATATTTATACAACACGGGTTAACCGGTGCATATAGAGCCTTGTTTATAAGTTATGAGAGATAAAAAAAACTCCGAAAAACAATTATATGGAAATTTTCTTTAACACCTAGAGTTGCACTTACATCATAAGATTTTTCTACTATAAATTATTTAACTTACACATCTAGGTAGGTCATTAGATTGAGATTCTCAGGAACAATAAAAGCAAAGGAAAAAAAATAAAGAAAAAAAACTAGTCGCTACCTTATCCCCCTTACTTACCGCGACTAGCGGGTCTCGGTTGGGGTGTGATCTCCGATTAGATCTGAGAACAAATTTCCTTGTCGATCTTAAAGCTAATGTTTCGATGGTTCTCACCATGATCTTATATTTCTAAGATAATCGATTTTTAGATTTTGGCTTTTGTCATGCTTCTTTGAAAAGTTGCAAAAAGATGCTTTCTTATTTGTTTATAAGTGCAATTATCTCATCAATAATCAGTTGGTCATGGATGCAATTGAGGTTTTGTTATCTAATCATTTTATATATCAAAATAATTATTATCTAATCATTTTATCTATCAAAATAATTCAGATTTTCTATGAAAGTTTGAGATTTTGCTATAACATTTTCTTCATCAATAAAGATAATTCTACAAGATAAAATTATATCATCCATAGAAAATATCATTCTCGATACTGAAAACAATTATATAAATGAAAGAAAATAACTATAAAAAAAAGAAATATTATTCTCATTATTGAAAACACTTACATAGAAATTTTCTTGAACGAAAATAACTTCCCCTAATCTTTCTTTGTAGTTAGGGACCCCAAAATCTCCACATGTCAAATCTATAATCACTCTTGCACTTGGTGAAACCATGTCAATATTAATTTTCCACATTATCGTAATCGAATGCATTAAAAATGATTTATAGTACAAAGAAATAAAAACATGGTAAAAGATATTAATAATTACACTTTGCCAAGAATTTCAACTAAAATTCACTTTATAACCTATTTAGATGCTACTAAAAAAATACTTTTAGAAAAAGAAGTAATCAGAAATTAACTCAAAATAGCTTTCTAAACTAAAAAAAAAAAGTTAAACAAATTTCAGTAAACAAATTTTTCCTTACTTGTAAATTAGGGCCTGTTTGGTACAGTTTTGAAAAACAGTTTTCAAAAATAGTTTTCCACTGTTTTAAAAACATACCCTTTTTTCCTTGTTTTCATTTTCTAAAAATTGTTTGGTAAACTGTTTTTGAAAACAAGGAAAACCAACTAAATCGGATCAAATGTAAAGATTCGTTTAAGAGATAGTATATTAGCCATGACTCACTTGCAGTTATTCTCCATCTCTTACTTTGTTCTGAAAAGAAGAAAAGAATAAAGAAAAGAAAAAAAGAGAAAACACAGAAAACAATAATTTGTTGTTTTCATTTTTTTGTTTTTAAAAACAGAAAACAGATAGAAAACATTTTCTGAAAATGTCCTTACCAAACGCATTTCTCCTGTTTTCTGTTTTCTCTGTTTTTAAAAACAGAAAACTGTTTTTGAAAACTATACCAAACAGGACCTAAGATTTTTTTTTTTTTTTTTTTGGAAAACAAGAAGCACCAGGGGTGCCATTAGTCAACCCCTTATCGGATTACACCGACAGAAGCAGGTTGTAATTAAGCTGGTCAAATCGCAAGGTTCGGTAGGTATTAACTTGATCGTCGTATCATATGAAAGAAGACAAGGCACGTACCCTCAAAACACCGCCTACGAGCCCTCTCCAGAAACGTGGTGGCTTAATTAACTAATTAGCGCCATTAATTATTATTTTTAGGCTAGTCGTGCCACCGCGAAGGTTACATGCATGATAGTTTGACTAAGCGTTGGAACCATTCCAAAGCCTTCAACAAACGTTCCTATCCCTTTTTCTCCCTTTCTGTGGATATATTTTCTTCTGAGCTCATCTTCATAATCTCTATCAAATTATCATTCAGTTGATTAATCAGAAACTTGAAATTCAAAAAGTATGGAAAAATCTTTGGGAGAAGATCGAGTTAACAGTAAAGGCCTAGGAGGACGTCGTATATGGGATGCAAATAGTTCACTCTATGATACGTTTGAGCTCCACTCCTTCAGACGTCAACTTGATGCAGCCATTATCTCTTCTGCAAGGTCTCAATCCATGCCTCATTTATCCAGCGACCATCGTCGGCTTCTTCAACAACAACAAGCAAAGTCCACTAAAACAACGACAGCAGTTTCGAAAAAATCTAAAATTTTCAGATCTCTAAACAAATTTCTCAGATCATTTTTGAGACATAAGGCTAATTCAGTTAAAGTGAATAAATTCGATGCGGCTGCTGAATGTGCTGATCACTTTGGTCATGAGTTATCAACGATCCATGAGTATCCAGAGTGGGGTTTTAATAAAGGATTTCCATTCGAAGAATCTGATGATGATTCCAACTTTAAAATCGCAAAGAAAGTTTCCGATGATTCGATTATCTTCAACAAGTCCAAGTTTGACGAAGACTTTATAATTGTGAAGAAATTACCGTCTGATCGGCTTACGTCCACAAGTGCAATTGGTATTTCCTTGATGTAGACAGACTTATAGGCAATAACGTGAGTGATTAAGTTTTAAATATACAATGTATCTTGTGTTAGTATATTTCAATATTTTTCTTTAATGTACGTAGAACATAGTATAAGTTCAGTTGTAAATTAATTTAGGCGATAGCTTCTTTCGTTAACTATTCCATCCATTTTCTAGTTAGCTTAGTCACCGGGAACGTCACGTTTGTCATTGTATCTACTTGTTTAACGCAATTTTAATTATACTGAACTTGATTTCGTGGTGCAATTTTGTTCCCATTTTTTGCATTCCCATTCCAATTGCCAGAGTTGTTTTTGATTCAGCTTTAACCAAAAAGATATTACTAACACATTGAGGGAAATTCTGAGATTTAGCTGGATGACAAATTTGATCATTGGTTGTGAATGTTAGATTATTAAAAAAAAGGTATTGGTTTTTGACCACAAATCGGTCCATAGCTTAGTGGTAGAACATTTGACTGCAGATCAAGAGGTCACCGGTTCGATCCCGGTTGGGCCCTTTTCATTTACTTTTATTTTTATTTTTTGGCGACATTTCCAGAATTAAAGAATTCTTCTGGTGAAAGTTGGGCTATCTCTGAAAACTATAAGATCTCCACTTGAGGAATTTCTGAAATTATACCAGGCTCTTGTCCACTCGTTGAGACTTTGTTTTGCACATACAATGCATGACCGCGCAGAATGACAGATTGCGGATTGAAAACATACCCTCCACATTTCAAAAGAATAATTCAAGTCGACTTCTGATAACAAGGGCATAAATAATATGACATTCTAATAAATGCGCATTCAGAAAAGGCACTCCCCTTTGCAAACCTATCATTAACAATAGGAACAATATGTTAATACTAAAGAATTTAGAGGAACACAGATAATAATTTTGTACTTCTCAACTCCCTGCTTTGCCCTCCCCTTCTTCACTACCATTGTACATCTGACTCTAGATCAAAATCGGAATCAGAATCTGCATTCGTATAGTAGGTCAAAGTAAGACTATCCTCGAGACCTAAGGAACCCCATCCACCCGAATCTATGAACTTCTTCGCGGACTCTCTGATATCTTTCATTAGCATACTCCAGTCTAGACTTTTGCTGTTAACATAGTACTTTACGCCCATAGGGTGCAGACGCTGTTTTATGCCGGTCAGAAACTTTAAGGGTATTGAGCGGATTTCGAGCACATCACGCTTGAAGTCTTCGAATACGACCATCATATCAATGGTTTCAGGTCCAAGCTTCGCCAGGTTAACTATCTCAATGTCGGTAGTAGGACCACAGCGAAAGGTGTTTCTTTTTCAAGCACAACAAGGGAAGAAAAAGTCAGGGCAATCATGGCTGATGCACCAGTGGGAAAATCCCCAAGAAATACAAATTCGTCTAGCGGATTAAAATATATAGGTAGTCTACTCCCGCAACTCTGAGGTTCTTGTTGCACCTTGTGGACAAAATTCTCTAAATCTTCGTTATGGATGCTATTAATATTCATTGTTGGCTTGTCTTTCCCATTGTCATATGCATTACATTATCAGATCTCGCCTGTCCCACAGGGATTGGCACCAAATGGAATTGGATATCCTTTGTCTCTTTTGTCCCCACCATGACAGGCTGCTGCAAGTGGAATTGCAAGAGAGGCGGCATCATCTTATCCCCAAGTCGCATGAAATAGGTTTATATATTTAAATGCATGAAAACCTGATGAAAACTCGAGGCTGTGTACAAGACTCCGTTTACATGGGCCTCAAGGGTGCCAGCAACTGTTTCTCCTACCTTGGGAAGGATTGCGATGTCAGTTAGCTTTATAACCCTGTGCTCTTCATGAATCTCGAGTTCCAAGGAAGGAGCAGCATTTTTTTTCCAAAGATCTCTTGGTCCTTTCGGCACAACTTTTTTCTCAGACTTTCCGCCAGAACTATCACGCAACAATCTACTGGCAGTGTCTCTTTTTAACCAGCGAGCGAGTGTTGCCTGAAAAATCATACGGTGCTCCTCCGATTCCTCAGTCTCACAATATTTTGCAAGAACATAATTTCTGATTCGCTTCGAGGATCCGGGTACCTCCATTGAAAAACAAAATCTAGGTCTCGTACAGAAATAAAAGATATGCAGATTGTCGAGATAATTAATGTTGAATGTGTTTCTCTTCAATACCAGTGGAAGGGACGGAGCCAAGAATTTTATTATGGGGGTGCAAAATTTGCTATGGGGTGCAAAAGAAAAATCCAGGAGGTGCAAAAGTGCAGATATATGCTTGGATATATGAATTTTTCTTCTAATGGCCCTAAAATAGGCTTTGGAGCCAGCAGGCAGGGGATTCAGGAGGCAACCCCTTGCAATGGGTTGGCTCCGCCCTTTATACCAGGACAAAAAAATATGCAGATTGTACCTTCTAACATATGCTTATATGTTTTCCAACAGGACTAGAAAAAGTAAACCAGACTAAATTAGGAAACCTGTTAGAATTAGGGAAAGGAAATCCCCTATGAATTTACAATTATCCTTTCTCGGTTTTTCTTTTCTTTCTTTTGATGTATTCTACTCTTAAACTTTTCACCTAGAGCTTTCATCGAAATAAGGATGTTCATGTGTGGGATTCCTTGAAAGAAACCTATCTTATGATCTTCACACACAACTTTGTTTAAGCTTTCAGTTTTATCGTCATATTTATAAATACCCGAATCATGTATACAACAAAACCTCTCGGTTCTTCGTGAGGGAGAAAGGCTCGTAAATAAAAAGCTTGTTGAGGAGTGAACATGGTATACGAAACTCCAGGGTCCATCTCCAAGATTGATACCTCTCTTTTTTATCATTGTCTTCATCCATTTTCCTCTGCTTATTTTTAAATGACCATATGTCTATAGGATGATAGGGCTCTAAATTGTTAGAAGCACAGATTCGAAGGACAAATGCTCTAATCTTTTCATTACTAAAACCAGATAGAGTATAAGCTTATTTAAAGACCAAGAAAGAGAAGATTAAAAGTCAACATGACAGCTCATAGTAATTACAGCCTGTAACAGCTATTAACTGTCAGGTGAAAATCATTCTCTAACTAACTGCTGGCACTCTAGTTTTACACTAGCTTAACACCTCCCCGCAAGAGAATGGCATCTGGAACAGAGACAGTAAGCTTGTCATGTATGTACTCAAAGCGTGAAGAAGTTAAAGCTTTGGTCAGAGTGTCCGCAAGTTGATCTTTAGTGCAGATATGATGAACCTGCAAAGCTTTCATAGCAATTAACTCTCTAACAAAATGAAAATAAATCTCCACATGCTTCATGCAATTGTGAAAGATAGGATTTTCAGATAAGTGAGTATCTCCCATATTATCACACCAGAGAGTAGGAGTACCTGACACAGGAAGATGCAATTCACCAAGAAGAGATTGAACCCATAGAATCTCAGAAGTAGCTTCAGCCATAGCCCTGTATTCAGCCTCAGTGCTAGAACGAGACACAGATTTTCTCTTGCGAGAGCACCATGAAATCAGATTGGGACCTAAGAACAATGCCATGCCACTAGTAGATCTTCTATCAATAGGATCTCCACCCCAATCAGCATCACAAAACATTTGAAGGGGAAGAGAAGAAGCTCTTTTGAATTGCAAACCATGAGATTTAGTTCCATTTAGATAGCGCGGAATTCGCTTAACAGCACTCCATTCATCAACAGATGGACTATGCATAAACTGACAAGCTCTATTTACTGCAAAGGAGATGTCAGGCCTGGTGATGGTTAAGTATTGTAAGTCACCATAGTACTTCTATAATGATGAGTATTATCAAATTCTGGTGGAGAGGTGGTAGCATGAGTGTTGGCAAGAGCAATAGGAGTAGACACTGGTTAAGCAGATAAAAGTTGAGTCTTCTTAAGAAGATAAGTGACATACTTCTATTGACTGGGATGAATACCTCAAGCTGTATATGTAGCATGTATACCAAGGAAGAACTGAAGAGTACCCAAGTCTTTGATTGCAAATTCTGACCCCAAAGAAGCAATGAGGGACTGAATTGCAGAGTCAGAACTACCTTTGACTAATATATCATCAACATAAATGAGCACATAAAGAGATGCAGTAGAGGAGACTTTGGAAAACAAGGAGGTGTCTGTCTTAGAAGAGAGAAAGCCTTGAGAAGTAAGAAAAACACTTAGTCTCTCAAACCAAGCTCTAGGAGCTTGTTTGAGACCATATAAATATTTCTTTAGTTTACATACATGAGTAGGGAAATCCTTATTGATGAAGCCAGGAGGTTGCTGCATGTAAACCTCCTCATTAAGAAATCCATGAAGAAAAGCATTCTTCACATCTAGTTGCATGATAGACCACCCTTTAAACAAAGCAACAAAGATTATTAATCTTATTGTTGTGGGCTTCACTACTGGACTAAATGTGTCCTCATAATCAATACCCTCCACTTGGTTATATTCTTTGGCCACCACTCTGGCCTTGCATCTTTGAAGAGAGCCATCAACATTCTTTTTCAATCTAAACACCCATTTTCATCCAATAACATTCATTCCAGGTCTAAAGGGAACATATGCCCAAGAACCATTTTGAATAAGAGCATATATTTCTTCACACATGCCAGTTCTCCAAACTGGAATTTTGTTGTCTTCTGCAAAGGTAGTAGGAGTATCCATAGATTCAGCAGAGATAGCTGTAAAAGCTGAGGGTTTTGAAATGCCATTTTTACTTCTTGTAATCATAGAGTGAGAGTTAGTGTAAGGAATTGGAGGAGCATATGAAGTTGAAGTAGGTGGTGGAGGTGGAAGTGGAGATGGCAACTGAGATGAAGTAGGTGGAGAGGTAGATGTAGATGGAGGTGGTGATGAAATTGGTGGTGAAGGTGGTGAAGGTGGAGGTGGAGCAGGATTAATAACAGTCTGATCCAAATGAAGTGAGGATGAAGATGATATGGATACAGTGGTGGAAGTGGGTGCTTGGGTAGGAGCAACACAAACAAATGTTTTATAAGGAAATTCGGTTTCATCAAATACTACATTGTTGGATATGATAAGCTTATTTGTAGAAGGATTCAAACATCTATACCCCTTATGCATGCTGCTATAGCCAAGAAAAAGATACTTGACAGATCTATTTTCGAGTTTATGCTTATTGTAAGGTCTAATACAGGGATAGCAAGCACATCCAAAGATTTTAAGAAATTTGTAATCTGGAGACTCAGCATAAAGAGCCTCTAGTGGTGTAGAATTACCTAGAACTGGAGTTGGCATCCTGTTGATGAGATAATTAGCAGTCTCAAAAGCATAAGACCAGAAGGATGAAGGCATTGAAGCATGATTTAATAAAGAAAGTCCAGTTTCCACTATATGCCTGTGCTTTCTTTCTGTGGTACCATTTTGCTGGTGCTCATGACGACAACTTACTCTGTGAAGTACCTCATAATTTGTTAGAAAAGAAGAAACATTTCTATATTCACTTCCCCAATCATTTTGTAGCATCTTAATTGTTGTGCCAAAATAATTTTTAACATGAGCCTTGAATGTTTAAAAAGTAGAAAATACTTCTGATTTATTAGCCAAAGGGTACAGCCATGTGAATCTGCTAAATGTATCAACAAAGCTCACATAATACTTAAAACCATTGACAGACTTCACAGGAGAACACCATATATCAGAATGGATAAGATCCAATGAACCATAAGAAGCTTTATTAACTGAACTAGAGTAAGGCAGACTATGGGACTTGGCTAACTGACATTCAGTACAAAGTGAAGGACTCAGATGAGCTAAAATAGAAGCATCAACTTCAGACAATATATGCTTCAAAGTTCTGAATGATGGATGTCCAAGCCTTTGGTACCAAGCTTTTGAAGAAGAAGTAGTTGAAACAAAGGCATTAAATGTAGGAGAATCAAAGTTGAGATCATATAGTCCATTCCTAATACCTCCCTGTAGCAGTTCCTTGTGAATATGAAGATCCTTAACACAAACATGAGAAGGATGAAACTCAAAATAGCAGTTATTGTCTTTTGTAAACTGAAGAACAGAAAGCATCTTTTTCGACATATCAGGCACATGAAGAACATTGTTCATAATAAAGTTAGAAGAACCAGTGGAGAAATGAGAATTCCCAATGTGGTGAATAGACAAACCTGCTCCATTGCCAACTTTCACCTACTCTGCTCTTTGATACTCTGAGTGGAGATTGAGACTACCCAAATCATTTTTAATATGATAAGTAGCTCCAGAGTCTGGTGTCCAGTTTTCACCACTAGTAGAAGGAAAAGAAGATGGGTAATATTCATTGTAAACTGCATAAGATTCAGTTTCTTAAGGCCAATAATCATCATAAAAGGTGTCATAAGAACCATCATCAAAGTAGACATTGTGAGCTTGTGTGTAATCTGAGGCACTTTTGTGATACCTAAATCTACATTCCAGTGCAAGATGACCAAGTTTGATGCAAATTTGGCAAACAATCTGTGATGAGGATGAAAGATGAGGAAAGAAATTTGAATGTCTAGCACCATAACCACCACGAAAAATTCCTCTATCAAATCTACCTCCTCTAAAATTACCACGAAAACGTCCTCTATCAAATCTGCCTCCTCTAAAACCTCCTCTCTCAAATCTTCCTCCTCTAAAGTGAAATCCACCAGTATAATGACCAGAATACCAATCAGAAGACACTCTATATTGTTGATTTGGTGATGAATATGG
Organism: Papaver somniferum; assembly: GCF_003573695.1. NCBI lineage: Eukaryota > Viridiplantae > Streptophyta > Magnoliopsida > Ranunculales > Papaveraceae > Papaver > Papaver somniferum. The sequence continues at coordinate 1,115,743 of NW_020618825.1, forward strand.
GGATTCAGATGAAATTTGTGAGGGTACATTATTATGAGCAAGATTTGCAGATGCAATTGGAACATCAGTTTGAGATTCAACTACTAGATATTCTTCACTTAAGAGTAAACTTAGAATATCATTGGAGGAGATTGTTTCAAGACTCTTAAGTTGCTGAGTGTTGATTGCAATGCGGAAAACGTTGAACTATGATGGTAAGCCATTCAAAATGTGAAAAACAAGATCTTCATCAGAACAGGTCTACTTACTTGAGCAAGTTGATGATCAATAGACTTAGCACGACTGAAATAAACTTGCATTGATTCATTTCCTTTGCGTAAATGTTGTAAATCGTTCTTGAGTTGCATCAGACGAGATTTAACGGATGAATTATAGTTGTTCTCCAGTGTTTGTCAAGCAGTTAAAGATGAAGTACTTCCAACAATTGAAAAATGTGTTTCATCAGATAGGCAAGAAATAAGCCAAGAGAGAAGAAGCTGATCTTGGTGAATCCATTCAAGATAATCAGGATTTTCGATTGGAGTTTGAGTAATTGGATCTCGAACAAACTCTGGTGGTGCTAGTGTAGATCCATCCACATATTTGTATAAATCAAAGCTCTTTACCAATCAAACTATCTGAGATTTCCAGAGGACAAAATTGGTTGAATTAAGCTTTGCAGGAGAAGAAATACTGAGTTTTAAAGGATTTGAAGAAGATTTTAATGGATTCATTGGTTAATAGATTTGAGATTTGATGAGAAAATTTAATAAAAAGATGACACAGTTGAAGATCTTGAAAGAAATTGTATTGAAAAGTTTGATTGATTTTTTTTTTTTGATTGTTTTAGGTTTTGGTGATCAGGGATGGCTATGATACCATGTTAGAAGCACAAAGTCGAAGGAAAAATTCTCTAATCTTTTCATTACTAAAACCAGATAGAGTACAAGCTTATTTAAAGACCAAGAAAGATAAGATTAAAAGTCAACATGACAGCTCATAGTAATTACAGCATGTAACAGCTATTAACTGTCAGGTGAAAAGCATTCTCTAACTAACTGCTGACACTCTAGTCTTACACTAGATTAACCTAAATGAACAAGACATAAACCCCCTCCCAATACCTTCATTTGATATCCGGCCTTCTTATTATCGTTGAAACAGTTTGGCACAGTTGGGAGCAATCAGAACTTTTCATCTGCCAAATCAAAATCCATAATCTTCTTTTGCTTTTAGTCTAGCCAATAGAGTGATCCGTTGCAAGGACGGCACTCCTGTAAAATTTATACGTCACTTCTTCTCCAATGCTTCTCCATCCAGTGCCGCTCCCAAGTGTATATACCTCGACCGACCCTTTGATGCCCGGGTCTTGTTCATAATTATATAATGTTGGATAATGGATCCGAATGACCTTGTACTTGTCAATCGAAGGATGGTAGCCGAATCCACTCACTACATAGCCATATTTAGAGGTGTAAAACGTGCCGGCCCGGCACATGAAGTCACGTGCTTCACGTGCCATGTGTCGTTCTGTGCTATGCCAACGATTTAAACGTGTTGTGCGGCGCTGTGCTTTACTGGTCAAAAGCTAGGCACGACAGAACCCACAGGCACATCACACGATTAAACGTGTTGTGTTGTGCCGTGCTGGCACACGTGCTATAGACAATTTGAAATCACTTAACGTATACATTAAATTGTTCTGTGCTATGCCAACGATTTAAACGTGTTGTGCGGCGCTGTGCTTTACTAGTCAAAAGCTAGGCACGACAGAACCCACAGGCACATCACACGATTAAACGTGTTGTGTTGTGCCGTGCTGGCACACGTGCTATAGACAATTTGAAATCACTTAACGTATACATTAAGTCGGACATTTTCACGAAAATTTAAATAGACAACATATCATTTGAAATTATTTTAAGTAAAATTAACAAGTTTATTCAATAAAAGGAAATAGCCCATCAAATATAAAATTGGATCATTGTCATGTAAATTAATGTTCTACTAGTCAACTATGGGTAATGGCATTATAACAACGATATTGAATATATTTTCCAAATATTAAGGTATTATATGTGTTGTTATAAAAATAAGTTAGCATAAAATGTCAAAAATTAGCTAGAATAGTGACTCTTATGTGAAATATACACAAAATGTGATGTATTATGCTTGTTATATGGTGTACCTGTGCATGCTATGACGTGCTTTCTTAACGTGTTGTGTTGTGCTAGGCCACGTGCTTATCCGTGATGCATGTTGTGCTGTGCTACTGTGCCGACTAGGCTAACCCAGCACATCCCATGAAACTAACGTGCTGGGCCGTGTCGGGCTAAATCACGTGCTGGGTTGGCCTGGGCTGGGCTCAGATTTTAGCGTGCTGGGTTGGGCTCAGATTTTAGTATGCTGGGCTGGGATGTGCTCGTGCTGATACATCCCAATTTACACCTCTAGCCATATTTATGCTTTGACCTTGAAAGGTTGATGTATTCTGTAGTGACAGGATTGCAGATGTAGACAGGATCGTCAACTTCGTGATGAGGTACATTGAAGCAAACGAAACCATTGCAAGAACCAACCATCCTATCCACGAACGTATTGCATCGGTTGCTAACGACCGGATGATTGATCTTCGTAAGATTATTGTACGTGAACTCCACCCCACTAGAACTACACATGCTAAAAATTTCAACATAATCTCCAAAGTAAAGTTGAAGGTTTTTGCCACGAACGGATGGTTGAATCGAGAAAAGAAGTCCCACTTTTTTATGTGTTCCGAGATTTTCCCAGCTTTTGCAAACAAGTTTGCACTTCAAAAGTTGCTCGGGAGGGAGACGAGTAAAGATTTCTAATCTCTCGTCGTCATTAAGATTCTCCATCAATCAATATAACTAAAATAAAGCTCTCAAAATCCAAAGTTGAATTGTTAATGTTAGACTTACCAATGAACATGAATATTGGCCGCTCTCTATACGTGAGTGTTATGTGTGTATATATATAGAGAGAGAGACATGGAGAAAAAGATGTATTCCTAAAAGAAAACTGGTTTCTATATAGAGAGAGAGACATGTAGAAAAGGATGTATTCCTAAAAGTAAACTGTTTTCAGAAACCAACAGAACGGATTAGGAGTACTGAACTTAAACACATTTCCAACTCTGCTTGCTGAGATTATCGAGCAGTACTGAACTTGATTTTCTGGTTTTGTGGTCAAAATTCTTATAGCAAGCAAGAAAGAAATTTTTTGTGTAGTCTGTTCGATTCTGGTGTATGGTATGGTAGTTAAAAGCTAATTTCCTTCTTCTGCAATTTTTGATCAGTGCGATTGTGATATGGCTAAATGGCTCAAGTACTGTTTGTTTTTCAATCCTGTTAAAGGGGCGGCGGATTCCATTGGAGGGGCGGCAGTGAATAGGACAAAAAGGGTCAACATGGTAATTCGAAGTGCCCCTTAATGACTAATCAACCCCTACATAGTTTAGTGTTGATAAACTAGTTTAGTGTTGATAATCAAATTTCACTTATATTAACTCTAAAACAAATCAAAATCAGATTTTTAGAGTTTAAAAAAAAAAGTTTAGAGGAGAAGAAAAGAAAAACTTTTGTGATATTTGTGAAACCCTAGATTTTGATTCACTCAACCAAAATGAGTGATTCCAGTGACAAATTTGAGATGGATGAATCTCTAAATTAGTTCCCATTAGCTTTTTGTCGCTCAAAATTATCTAAAGTACGTAAAAAATAGAAACTTTTAAAATTTCAGAAGAACTTACGGTTGGAATTTAGCTCGTTACCAACCGTAACTCTTAGTTACGGTTCCAAAAATATCGAATACCAACCGTAACTGGTTCAATTTGGGGAAAACCCAATCGTAATACCAGTTACGGTTGGTAGAATGACAACATATAGCAACCGTAACAAATTACAGTTGGTAACTAATGCATCGGGATCAACCGTAACTAACCTACGGTTGGTAAGATAATTTGAGTTACAAGTCGTAACTCAAATACGGTTGATAACAGTGATAAAATTACAAACCGTAAAAAAAAAAAAGAAACATGCAGGACAACTTACGGTTCGTAACTTAAGTAACGAGACCAACCGTAAGTAATTTACGGTTGCAAAAAAATTTCGTAACTGAACATTTTATCTCAAAATCAAGAACTTACGGTTGGTATTTGAGTTAAATGAACCGTAACATCAACCAAATCTATAGTTACGGTTCCAATTGGAGTTATTACTAACCGTAACTCACATGCAACACAGAAATTTCAATTTTGATCCAAAACCCTAGTTTTTGATATAAAACTAATTTAAATCAAACACAATAAACTAAACCATAACTGGGTCTTTTCGAAATATAGTTTTCAATCAACGATTATCAATTTTTCAAATCGCTGATTAATCGAGGACGATGAAATTTCAATTTTAATGGAGGAGGAGAGGAGAAGAGAAGATGAAAAAATCAAAAAGATTTTATGATTTTTCTGATTCTATTAGGTTAAAAATTGGAGAGAGTAATCTAGTCAATTTACACCCTCTAACTAATAAGAGGGACATTACTATCATACTTGCCGCCCCTCTAATAGAATATGCCGCACCTATAACAGGGTTGTTGTTTTTAGGTTAACAGCCAATTTTGTATCCATCTTTCGCGTTTCCATTCCAACTGTCCAACGTCAGTGTTTCTCTCTGATAAAATGCGAAATTGAAATTCACTAGAAATCACTAATCCGTTTACAAATGGGTCCATCGCTCAGTGGTCGAGCATTTTACTGCAGATCAAGAGGTCAGCAGTTCGAATCCGGTTGGGCCCTATTTTGGTCCTTTTTGGCAACATTTGCTCAAACATGAGTATGAATGCATGATCAATATTTTTGTACTTGTCAACTCCCTGCTTTACTGTCAACTTGTTCACTACGAGACCCATTGCATATAACCACACTTTCTCCAGGAATCTGCATTGGTAAGACTATCCTCAAGACCTAAGGAACCCCATCCACAGGAATATATGAACCTCTCCAGGAACCCTGAGATATCTATCGTTCACAAACATATTCCAGTCTAGGCTTAAGCTGTCAGCTACAAATGAGTGCACTTTGTGGAGCTGATTTTGTAAGCTAAAACCACCTACTAAGCAACGGCCAAATATTATTCATTCACTTAAACATGCAATTATTATGTAGGGATTTTAAATGTAAGAATTTACATTAGCAACAAATGCTCTGAAACAGTAAGAAGCACTAATGCCTGTTTCCGACTTGGTCATTTACATTCACCACAACTTTATATGCTATTCCTCTTTCCATTTCAGTAATCTGTCGCTCCAACACGCTACCTTGATACTTCTTACGCTTCATGTTTTGAAGGATAGGTTCTTTCACCTGCAACCAACAGTAAAACTGAATAAGTATGAGTACAGAAATGATCAGATAGGAAATTAGTAAGGACGATAGTCTATTACAGTTGAATATTAGTTTAGGATCGAATATATACCGAGGTAGTTTTCTTGGAGCACTTTTCCTGGCTGTGACGACTGAAGAGGGTGTCATCACCCTTACCGCAGTTGATGAATCCTCCCCTTCTCCCATCCATACCATTATGCTTATCATTCCCTGGTATACCAGTCTTCCTTGACCCTGCTGCATATCAAAACATAGGACACATAAAGTTGCTGGACGAGCTGTAATATATAAGCTGAACATGGAACAAGCAGAGGAGTTAAACCTCATTTCTGTGGATGGGTGTGTTGTTTGCCCCTGAATTCTAGACGATCCATTCTAATGAGCATCAACTGATCTTTCTCGAGTCCTTGTAAGAACAGAACCAACAGAGTGGAGACCACTAATCTCCATTGCCTATTTGATATAAGAATTTATGTTATGAAATGTTTAATTGAACCACAGAATTAAGAACAAGGCAAATCAGATCGAAAGACACATTTACCTATGAAAGTATACATAAGATTTTTGTTGTAAAACTTGAATTTTGAATTGAGAAAAGTGAGTAATCTTGGTTATATTACCTAGTCTTCCATAAATCCATCATAAGCCATCTTATTGAGCAGTTTACGCACAGATGACTCATTTGCCTGTCCTTCCAACTTACATTGAAGATTAGATATGTTAACATAATCCAGCGGACGGACATAATATAGAGCCTGCATTTCAAATATAATAGGATTAGACATCATAGTAGGACTAAGGGAAAAGTCTTGGGTTTTAAACTATGCCTGAACTAATTTGATAAAAAATTACCAAGCTGAGATGAGGTACCTTTGATTCACACAGAAAGCCCAAACTCACTTTCACGTACTGGGTAATCTTCATCAACTTGGTTTACAAGTACCAATAGGACGCCTTCCACGCCAACATGCAGTTTGTGCAAATTGTGTGTTGGCATGGAAAGCCTCCTAATTCCATTGCATACAGGTACATGTTTTTTGCATTGCATGCAGGTTCATTGTCAGTATTATAGCTCCGGCAACTAAAGAATTCTCAAGAATTTTTTTATACGAAGGAACAAAGCCACCACTTCACTGAACAGTTTTGGTGCCTGCACAAAAGATATCAATCTTCATTGAATGCTTAACAAGCAGGGGACTGGGGAAGATGAACCAAAATGCCAAAACAAATATAATATGTTTCAGATGCTACGATTTTGTTCTGACATATGAACCTCTAATTAGAACAAAAAAAATATCAGAAAATCTCATATGGGCAGAGTAAAAAGTTAGTTACCCATTTACTGACTTGAAATCTACCATTACGAGGCCCATCTTGACATCCATGATTATCAGTCCAACTTCATAAGGCTCTTTATAGACAAATCGCTTTAATCCCTGCACAGGAACACAAATTGCATCCACATAACTGAATAAAAAGAATTGGAAAAAGCAAAATGGCGTATGAAACCAGTTAAATTTAATTTAGAATTCCTTGTTAAACTGACGTTATGTGAGTAAGGAAAAGAATGCAACTATGAGAACTTATAATCCACTTTGAGAACCCGTTTCCCATCTAAGATGGACTTGAGGAATTTAAAAGTGTGGTCGCAAGCACCCCTCTTATCAGTTGATATAATCAAACCGTCACATTTGGCTTCAAGGGTACAGAGATGGTTACACCAGATATTTTAGCAAAGTCGGCCAGCATATGCTGTATAAGAACCATGTAAAGAACATCAAAGCGATTTTGAGAATGTCAACTGAAAGGTCAAACTGTGTAAATATGCACCTTCTCTTCAGCTGAAAGGTCATAACCACAGAGAACCAGCTGTGGTGCCCATAATAGATCGTATAAACTCAGTAAACAAGCAGATTTTCTGAGAAGCAGAGTTTGAGTATTGATTACAGCAGAAATTTTAAGATAGATATAATACTAGTACAGGGAAGGGGTTGATTGCTATATACCATTTATGTGAACCTATAGCGAAAACAGGAGAGAAATTATTTTTTCGTTCAATTCAGAAACGTTTTCAATCCGCATTTGACAATCTGGAAGATAAAGTAGCGTTGTCTCATGGTTAACTGCATCAGCACTAATGACTTCTCCTTGGGGCCCATAATGACAAGGACCCCTGACCTTTAGATATAACTCTTCAGGTGTGTATAATTAGCTTCTCCTCAAACCTGCATAAATATTACAAAGACGTCCAGATATCACAGAAGACATAGACGCAAAAATTCTGTTACACAAATTCTAGCCCAAGCAGTCGGATGTTCTTGCAATATATACTCAAAATGGTACAAGCAAATAAAGGAATTTAACTAGTTTTACATAAAGTAACACAACTTCATAGCTGATTATGTTGTTTTTAGTGCTCGTGGGGGTGCTGTCTCTTAGCAGAAGAAGATAAAAGATTAGAACACAACATATATGTAAGCACGCTATCAGGAAATCTCTTTCATGTTATCTAAAAGCTGGAACCTAATCCCTCAATTTCAAGTTACGCAGGAAAAACAAGATAATAAATATTAAGATCTAATTTAAACTTAAAGAATATTATACCTTCGAGAAATGTTGCTCTCTGTGGAGTCATCTCCCAGTCGATAATATTACTACGAACAGCTAGACATCCTATGAAAACACCATTTCCGACTCTGCTCATACGAATTATGCAAACCAAACCATTTTTCTCTTTCTTCTTTTCTTCCTCCTCTTCCATATCTTCCTGTTTCTTCATCTCCTTCATTTCATTTTCCAATCAAATTGTGTGAGAAAAGTTGTCACTAAATTTTCCCTAGAATTTCCCCTAAGACATTCACAAGTTGCTAAGAAATGGTAGACTTGAGTATCTATCATCAAACTGACTTTGCTGAAAACATGACTGAACTTCAAAAAATAGCTGCTTATCCACCACATACATTATTAGTCCATCTACTATTTCGGCCGTGACCTAAGAATTGACAGGAAATGGTTGAAGTATCCGAGTATGGTATGCTTAAAATCCTCAGCTCAATATACTGTTATATCTGTAGTTATTGAAGCGTCCTTGAGTTTGATGCAGAACGGATGATTATCCTCCTAAAATGCATTAACTGGACGAAGGGTCAGCTAGCGGTATAGAAAAAGAAACTTACTAGTAAACGAAAAGATACAAAATTTCCAACTAAAAGCACAACAGGAAGATGCACATGAACAAAAAAAATGAATAATGAAATCATGGGTCCTTATAAGTTTAAGATAGGAACGATTAAACAAACAAACTTCTTAAAAATGAAATCATGGGTCCTTATAAGTTAAAGGTAGGAAGGATTAAACAAACAAACTTCTTACAATTGAAAAGTGTCCTTCCTTTAATGCACCGTGCAACATATCTTCAAACTACGCCTACCCTAACAAAACTCTAACAAAGGCATGACGAGTTAGATAAAAGTACAATACTGCAATTCCAAATCAAGATCATGTGTAGCTAGAAAAACTTCAGTGTTCATATAATACGAATCCATAAGATCCAAATTTCTGAAATCCTCAAATTGTGTATACTAAAGACATGAGGCCTCCTCATAAGAGGGTACGTATACGAGATGTCAGGACCATATCGAAGCTTAAGAATTTCAAGGTTCCAATATTTGAGAATACCTAAATAATGAGGGGAGTGCAATACTTTCATCGCCCGTGAGTTATAAATCATTTTGCACGAGTCAGTATAATGAACAATGTTCACTGAGATAAAATTTGTTCAGTCATTGTTAAAATAAAATATTGCAAATGCATAAAGCTCGATTCAACTTCACTGAAGACACACTTATTACTGACATAACAGCACTCGGTCAAACTCTTTAAGCATTTAGCAAGGAAAGATGACAGTTCATGGTGTACTCGAAAATGCTAGCTAACCTCCACCCATGTCCCCCACAATTTTCCACCATGAGATGTCATGGAGATAGTGGTCTAATGCCACAGAAAAGGGCCCCCTGCTAATCTCATCAAGGGTCTAAAATTTGACACCTCATGGTGGAAAAGTGTGGGGGACATGAGTGGGGGAAGTGTAGCACTGTCGTGGTTTACTTGTGTGTGTGTGTGTGTGTGTCAGTAAGCAGTTTGCCTGCATAAGATTTACGGAATGGTCCATAACTGCTTATTTAATCCTTTTCAACTACACATGTTAACCTTGTCTACCTTCAGTGTCATATGGTCTACTAGAGATGGAAACACACCCAGAACATAGAAGTAGTTGACTGAAAGTCAAAGAGAAATAAAAAAGATTAGCCGTAGTTTAGCTTGAAGTGAACTAGGGCATTTTTATACGAAAAATCCAAACTAAAACACACAAAAATTGAGATATATATCAGCTTTTCATTTCTAAGTGGCGCAAAAATTTAGCAGGTTGTTTTCGAGAGGTCAGTAAATTGCACTTAGAGATGATGCCAGAGAATCATGATTCTCGTGAGAATGAGAGGTGTGGCTGTGTGCAAAGTTTGCACCCATCAATATCTTAAATTTATGGGTGCTCGGAGAGTGTTGTGGAACGCGGATCAGCCTGGAGGAAGGTTTAAGAGGAAATTACCTTTCCAGAGAAATTTTGAAAAATCTTCATTTATTTGAGCCGTTACATCTACATCAACCGACAATTTCTAGTGGGAGTTCTTTGACCTGAAGGAGACAAAAAGAACAACATTTCATCAGGATAATCCAATTGGCATCACAATTCTCTCATTCTCTCCAAGAGATTAAAATTGTGGGAATATACAAATTACCATGGTAATCTAATTAGAACTCTCATCGAAAATGCTTCACTTAATTTATACATCCCTTCCTAAATACAAGGATTCGTCGACAATCAAAACCTTACACACTAAGATACTCATCCAAAAATGGAAGAAGCTTAAGAGCTTTCCAAGAATCAAATTGTAATTAATAACTGATTCTCAATTTGGTTTAGAGGTTCACTGGAGTCTAAATAAGCTCATAAACTTACAAACCAAACAACAAACCACAAATTTCCCTTTCCTAAACTGCCAGATCGTGCTTTTCTACAGCTGAAATTCATTCTTTTCACACATAAAATTAGCCTATCCAAAATTGGGAAAGACTAAGAAATTTCAGACTACCTACAAGCATGTTTACCTTTTGACAGTTCAGGAGCTTCTTCCTCATACTTTTCCAAGAAAGACTTCTCGAATTGGTTCTTCTGACCAACCCCATTTCCCGTGACTGTAAGCATTCAACTTTGCCTCCCAAATCAACATTAAGAAATGCAGTGTTTGTCAGGATCAAAACCCATACCCTTATTCTCTTGTACAATGCCCTTGATTGAGGGACACCTTCGAAACATTGTTGAAGAAATTTCAAGTATTAGGGTTTTGGAATGGCGGTTCACGCACTTCTAATTAGGGCTGCACATGGGCGGGTATGGGCGGGTATAAGCTAAAACCAACCTCGCACCCACAGACTGCGGGTTTTTCTTTTCATAACCAACCCCGCACCCACAAACAGTGGGCGGGTTTTATTACCCGTCCGCTACGGGTTGGGCGGGTATGGGTTTAAACGGGTTTAAATCCGCTTTATATTCAAGTATTTAGAGTAACTTCTATTCTCCTTGATTAAGTGAGAAAAAACAAAACCCCTAAAATATTCATACCTAGGAAGTTCACAGAAGAAGATTAAGTGTTGAATCTGTTGATTTTTCGATTGTTGTCGATTTCTGGTGAAGATTCGAAGTTGTTGTTGTCGATTTCTGGTGAAGATTTCTGGTAATTGTCGTTCGTAGGTGAAGAAGAAGAACTGAGGAGGAAGAAGAGGAGAGGCCGAACAGAGAGAAGAGTGTAGAAAGTGAACGAGGGTTATCAGTTATCCTATCTACTAGTATTAGGGTTTCATAATGGACGATTAGGATTAGTTTTATCTAATGATATATAATCTGCGGGTTTTTTGGGTGGGTATGGGCGGGTATTAGCTTAAACCAACCTCGCACCCACAAACAGCGGTTTTTTTTTTTCATAACCAACCCCGCACCCACAACGGGCGGGTATGGATTAAAAACCCACGGATTTAGCGGGTACGGGTGGGTTTGGGTATCGTGGGCGGATCTTGTGCAGCCCTACTTCTAATCGAGAGGATATGAATGAGAATTTTGAGTGAAATATTGGTAAATTTTAAGGACAAAACCGGGCTTGGAAGTGTATCTGGGCCTGATCCGTGTAGGCATCGTATTAGGACATGATAATTAAACATGTCCCAAGCCTAGTTAGTAATTCTGGGAATCATTCCCGAATGATTCGCGAACGTATCCGAACTGATCGAACCCAAATGATATTTCTGAACTATTTGAACTCCGAACCTAGTTCCCGGATTATATGAACCTCACGAATGATTCACGAACGTATCTGATCTGACCGAATCCGAATGATATTTCTGAACTAGAACTCCCATAGGTAACTCTCTGACCAAAGTTCTGTTGATTGGTTTTTGTTTGAGTTTGTATATTCTTTATATTCAAATACAATTATTCAGTTAAAATTTCTATCGGTAGTTGTTTAACCAGTGTTTTATGTGTTGATTTTTGTTAAAAGTCTATAAACTCGTATCATAATACATTTATGCGATTAAATTGTTTACTTCTTGTTAAATAATCACGCTAAAATGTTTTTTTCTATCTTATAAATCATAAACAAATAAAATTAGTCTCGTAATAAGGTCATGATACCTATCAATTTATCATATATGTAAGCCGAATTTTAAGTGCCGAACTCACATTTATAAAACGAATACGCACCTACGCATGCCGTTCCGAACTATTGTCCGAACAACGAACTGTTGACCGGATTTTGACCGAATCATACATATCCGAATCCGTATAATTCCCGTACGTATGCCGTCCCGAACTACTATCCGTATCCCGAATTGCTAACTACGGTCCCAAGAGGTAAGACTCTATGGGTGAGCAACGAGGGAGGGTGATTAGGAATCACCCGCATTAAATCCATCAAAGTTGCGGAATGCAAAATTTAACCGTGTCTGTTTCAATCATCCGTGGATTTTACATCCACGGATCAATAAATCATATGGGCCGGATGCGGATTAACCGCGGATTTAGTTAAAAAAATAAAATAAAAATAGGGGAGGGATCGGGTGACAGACTTCAAATGATAGAGTCTCTCAAAAACTCTCACGACCCTTGATTTATATCACTTTCGATGGCTGAGATTAATTAATAAAACACACGGTTTTTCTGACCTACCCAAAACCCGGTTTAATGGGCACTACTTTGTTGACTTTCTTCACATTATATCTCTCTTCTATTATTTCCTACCTTCCTCTCCGTTCCTTGTTCATTCTTCCACTCTGAGCGACAAAAGAACTAAAAGTTCTACCATTGATTGAAATTTATTGTACATAAACTTTCAAAATACCACAAATCAGCTTTTCTACCACTCTTTTCTTTTTTCATATACAGTACATAAACCTTCAAAATCCACGAATCAGCTACCAATGTCGGCGATCATCCTTTCCTTAGCCAAAGGGATAATGGTGTCTTGAGCTCCGTCAAAATTTTGTATCGTCCTTCTCGTGAATTATTGCACTAGTCTGTCACAAGGCTGCAAAAAACTGAGCCAAACAACAGTAGGTGGCACAATGTCGGCGATTTTTCAAGAAAAAAAAAAGCAGCATCACATGATCCTTGTTTGATTACTGTTCAATCGATAAGAAAAAAGAGCAAGAGATTGGAAATTGGGATGAATCCAAAATGCTTTTAGGTTTAAAACCACTACTAATCAATTAGAGAACATCAATTAAAGAAGGTTTTAACCAATTCTTAGATCAAAACCCTAGGATTATAGATTTAGAAATCAATACAAACAAAATAAAACTCTAGCCCACCAAGAAAAAACGAGGAACACTTTTGATATTTTAAAATTAAAACTATTCTATAAAAAATGAAATCAACGATTTCCTCGATTGACAGGGCCGGTTTCATTTTATCTGTTGCAGAGAAGTGAATGAATAATCGAGAGACAAGGAGAAGATGCTAACTCTCTGAAGAGACAAAGAGAGAGTCGAGATATTTCTAAAGATTTAACCGGGTCGTGAATAAGTAACCAAAACCCGTGTGTTCTTTATTTTAATCTCAGCCATTCGAAAATGTTACATCCAACGGCTGTGTGGGTCTATGAGAGGAATTTTAACAAGTGGTGATAAGCACGTGCTGGAAATGTGTCAGTTAATATTTCTATTAAATTTCCATACTACCCTACGGTGCGGGTGAATCCGCGGATTTCAAAGTTTAACCGCAACCAAACCGTTAAAATGGTGGATTTGAGAATCTCATCCCTGTCCAGTCCATATATCTTGCGGATTAGGTTTCACCCGTAACTTTACGGACGGATACGGGTCAGATCCGCAGTTCTGGTTTTTATGCTCACCCCTATAAGATTCTGATGTCAGGATTTAGCCCTAATTTGGCAACCAGATGCAAAAGCGCTTCTACAAAGGACTAGTATATAACCCCAGCTACGCACCGGGTATGATAAGAATTGACCCCTGTCAGAGCATTGCTCGGTCGACCTCGCAAGCGTTGTTATCTCAAGCTTGTTTGTCAATTTTAGTTGCCAAAACTATAAGTCTTGATTTCTAGTCTACTTATAGTGATGTCTCAGACTAGGATAGTAAGTGTAGTTGAGCTTTAGAATCCACGGCGTTCATCGACTGAAGACGAAGAACTACTCAAGGGAACTTGTGGAATTTCATCAACCAAAAGGTATGTGGAGACTTGAACTCATTTATCACTCAAAATTATATCAATTATATCTCCTACTTTGAGACAAAATTTGTATTACTATATAGACTTCATTTATACACATTTGATAATTTGAGACGAGTTTATCTCGCTTACCTATTTCTCGAAATATGTGTTGGTTAACTTTCGCTTCAACCAAATTCATCTTTCATTCTTGACGCAAGTCAAAAGATATTCATATGAAAATCACCTTGTAACATCTTCTATGATTTGTGTGAGACAATCATTTGATGTAACTCGGAATGTTTCAGATTGATTATTTCAATAACTTAAAAATCTCTTTGATGCTAATAGTTCGTGAATAACAACTATTGACATGCTCTAAGAAAGTTTGAATGATTGAAATGAGGGTTTACAACATATAACCAAGATTGGATATAAACATGGTGTGTGTATTCATATTTGTGTAAAGTCCAAACCATGAACCATGGTATGCGTAACCGTACGCGTACTGGCTGGTTATGGAAGTCCGGAGACCAAGTATACTTACCCCCACGTGTACTGGCGGAAGTTCACATTCCTTGAATATCTGCTGGAGTTTGGAAGTGTACCAAGTATGCGTACCCGTTTGAGTACTGGAGAAACCCAAACTCGGTCCGGCTACTTGAATATGCGTACCCGTTCACATACTTGAGTAGGTTATATTCTAAAATCGACTTGCTGGTGTGTAGAAGCTTCGACTTGCTGGTGTGTGTGTGTGTCAGTAAGAAGTTTTTCAGCATAACATTTACGGAATCACCCATAACTAAGTTAATTCTGATCTTAGTTAGACTTATCAAATTGAAGAATTCGGTTGTTCAAGTTTAATCGAATGCCTTGACAAGAAATACTAATTAACTGACCTAATAATTTTCTTGTTTAAAGTGAAAGGTCTAAGTTATTATTTGAATAATTAGAACCTCATGAGAAAAATAAAGTTAGTTCTTATCTTTATTTTGGTCTTATCGAAATAAGCGATTATAGTTTACAATCGGTTTAACAAGAGTACTAAGCTTCTTAGTCAATTTTTTAAACTAGTAGGGAAAATTGCTTCGGGAAATTGTTTCCTTGATAACATATTAAAACCAAATTACTTTTAATTTCGGTTTTGATATTGGTTATTTAAAGTGGTATGTGAAAACCTTCGTGCTTAACTCTTACAGGTTTATGAGATCCTTTCGGTTTGACCTGTATTTCCTTGAACCTTTGTCATTTTGTGACAAAAAGGGGGAGAAATATATGGAGTAAACAAGTGATTTGCAATCACTAAGGTAAAATCAATTATGCTTAAACGTTGTATCTAACGAAAGAGTAAAACATTGACTAAGGGAGAGAAACATATCATATTGATATTGTAACTATATGGACTACAAAATAATAACAAAGATGTTCGGATTAAAAATCCACCTATCTTACCTTTTGGGGGAGTATAAGCTTTGTTATTATAATATCAACAACGACATTTAAGGATTGAATATATGCAGGTTATTGAGCTGTTGAAACTTGGAATCAAGCGTATGTGTAATGAATTCTTGTAATTTGTTTATCCATGTGTATTAAGAACTTAATCACTAAAATTGACAAAGGGGGAGATTGTTAGAGCATAGTTCGGTTGAACCCACCAAGCGTTGGTATGTCAAGTTTGGTTGTCATATTTTAGTGGACCAAAACTCATCTAAAGAGTCGCTTGATTATGTACTAGAGTCAACTTCGTATAGGTTAGACTAGAAAGTCTAGGATTATGAGACATACAAGTATTACTTGAATACCTGAAGAACGTGAAGAAGTAACGATCTACAACGACGACATCATCCTTCCTCTTGAGGTTAGTAATATAGACTTGAACTGTTTCATTCCTAACGTATAAAAATTCAAACTCCGTTAACTTAACACACGCAGATAGCATTTTCTACATCTTAAGTTAAATATTCTAATATTATGATCAACTATAAAAATCAAATCAAAATTTCCAACAATTTTAAACCCAATCTGTATACCTGAGTTGGTGAAGGATATCAGATCGGTTGATATCTCCATCCTTTCTTTGAAACCACTTCCTTCTGGTGGATTTTTGAGAGGATAAGTTATTATGACATGCAGAATCCTTAATTCAAGATCAACATCATACACTATTCTTGATTGGACTGAAAAATCAAATTGAAAGTGTTTGGTTTGGAGATTTGGAGGAGAACGAAAACAAAGAGTGGAAGACGGCACAGAAGACGGACAAAAACTTATGATCAACTTAATTAATAATAATGTTAATTATATTGTTAGTTTATTTTATTTATAAAGATAGTTTTTAGCAAGATTTATCCAAACTTATTTTCTTCAAAGTTGTTACAAAGTTATCTTAAAACATTATATTTAAGATAATGACTAGATGCAGAAGCGGAGTTTGAGTATTAATTAAATCAGAAATTGTAAGATAGATTTTCATGGATGCAGAATGGATGATTTTCCTCCTAAAATGCATTAACCTGATGAAGGGTCAGCTAGCGGTATAGAAAAAGAAAACTACTAGTAAAAGAAAAGATACAAAATTTCCAACTAAAAGCACAACAGGAAGATGCACATGAACTAAAAAAATGAAGAATAAAATCATGGGTCCTTACATGTTTAAGGTAGGAAGGATTAAACAAAAAACTTTTTACAATTTAAAGGTGTCCATCCTTTTATGCACCGTGAAACATATCTCCAATCTACACTTACCCTAATGAAACTCTAACAAAGGCGTGTACGAGTCAGATAAAAGTGCAATACTGAACTTCCAAATCAAGATCATGTGTAGCTAGAAGAATTTTAGTGTTCATATAATACGAGCCAAACCATCTAAAATTTCAATGTTCCAATGTGTTTCATTAGGGAATTCCATGAATCCATAAGATCCAAATTTCTGAAATCCTCAAATTGTGTATAATAAAGACATGCGGTTTCCTCATAAGAGGGTACGTATATGAGATGTCAGGACCATATGGAAGCTTAAGAATTTCAAGATTCCGATAAGCTCATGGGTTTAATCAGAAATCTATTGGCTGCATTCACGGCTAGTTTCATATATCCATTAACTAAACATATAATTCCAAGATTAGTATGCTCAGGATTTCAGATCAAATCAAAAATATCAGTAGTTAACCAGGTGGTACAAAAATCATGCAAAGCCAAGTAGAATGTCCACCCACCACGAATACACTACCATACCATATTAAACGGCAAAATTACTTACTTACCAATTTCAATTTCAAATTTTTCAAGTCTGGAAATGATAGTAAACATCTCCAATTCCTCTCTGGCCCTGGATTACCGGTGTCACCAGGATCTCGTCATCCAAGATCGAAAAACTCAAACTTGATTGTGAGAGGGAAGATTCTTTAGCTATGCAAGTAAAGACAAAAGGATCCTCAAATCAAAAGCATTCACATAAGGACCTCGTCGTTTTGGAGAAATACTAATAATAAGAGTAAAAGAGACAAAAGAAAGGTTGTTAAGTGAAGGAAAAAGACCGCTCACCATCCTTGCAAAACGAATTGTTAAAAAAGCTAAATTCGAGTCTTTTGTTGTCATATTCTTCCTTGTAGTAAGCAAAAGTAAGGAACTACTGAATTACGATCAAAGAATATAATTATCAGTAGACTTCCTAGTATTATTTTTTTTTTTCATATTGTTTTTGTTGGAATTGAACTAAAAATGTAATCACTTTAGACTGGCATCAGTGATTAGTCTCCCTACAGTGACTAGTCTCCCTACAGTGACTAGTCTCCCTATGGTGCACCAGGATCGAATCGTAGTTAATCAGTTCCACACCAGAAAAGAGGAAAAGAGCATCCTTCACCTAATTTGTCACACTCGTCCCAGTCGACAAAAACAAATAGAACAAAAAAGCAGGCTAACCAATATTACAACATGCTGCTCTTACGATTATGAATGGTGCTTCATTCATTACAGTGTAAATAAAAATCCAACCAAATTTGAAAAAAAATTAACAAGCTGGAGTTCTTAGAATTATCAAATGCTATAAATACTAATCTATATCTAATCCTTTCTCTGCACGTTCATTTGATCAAAGAAAACAGTTGATTATATAGTTGATAAAATTAATTCAAGTTGCATTAGTTATATATATACAAATTCTTCCGCCAGTTCGCAGCACTGGTAATCTCCATCGTAATTAAATTTGAAGCTCATAATCAATCGATAACAAAAAAGAGGGTGGCCAGGATGATCAGTACTCGTTGCCTAAACATGACGGTTCCATGAAGGAGGAACTCAACATCAAGAGATCGGAAAGATGGGTTTACAAGTTCCATAATTCAAATAATAACAATAATGAAAGCAACGACAAGGACAAGACACCATCAGAATTAGCTTTATCGTTATTACTGCACTCCATCAATAATTAGCATACTGCTGTTGTCTTGTCTGTGATGAACGTAAACTTAAACGTAATCAATATTCATGAAGTAAATCGGTATAGAGAAAAAACTGTCAACACTGTTTAAGGGGTTGAATTTGAAAGAGGTTTTAAAAGCTTCATATAGGAAAAGCTCTGAATGAATGTCTATAGAGTGTGGCACAAAATCGGAAGACTAGTATAATTAATCTGCACTAAATACGCGAGAAGCACTCTGCAACACTTACTAGTTAGATTCTTCGAGTAAGCGTAAATCTGGTGTATAATTAACAGTAGTTTCTTCAAGTAATCTGCAAAATCGGAAGACTAGTAATACTAATCTGCACTAAATGCGCGAGAAGGCACACCGCAACAATCTAACAGTTATCTATATCTCATCAGTTATAGGTTGAATCTAGTTCCAATTTCAAGTGTCTTAGAAGCTTTAATTCTTGTAGCAGTAAACACTCATATAAGTACATATCAGAAAGGAAAGGGTGACTCTAATAATGAAATTGAAGTTGTTTTGTTAAAGCTATTTAATATACTGATTCCGGAGGCAAAAAAACAGACTGCGGGGGTGAAGAGATGAACTCGGAACTTATCTTCTGGTTCTGGGGTGTTAAGTCTTTTGCTAGAATGGAACCGATATGGCTTTACGGGCTTATGGCAAGTAATCATTTGTCTATGCTAAGCCAAGGGTTAGCCATTTTTGTGGTGCGGCTAAAATGGAACCGATATAGCTGTATGGACTTATGGCAAGTAAGCCGGTGTCTATGCTAAGAGGTTAGCCATTTTTGTGGTGCGATAACAGAATATTAATGAGGGCGCATTAAAACTTATGATAGATTTATTTCTTGATATAATGGTTCATAAAAAATCACGCACTTACAAATTTATTACATTTGAAAATAACAGTTTTTTCGCGTTAAATGAAGGGTCCCACTATTTTCATATTATATGACATGATTTGTTTGTAGTACCCTAATCACGCAATTCATCTGTCATTTAAAAACGTGATAAACAACCCCATCGGGACCAGCATCAAGTTTGATATATGCTTCTACAAGATGTGATGCTGATCTTCCCGAGTTGCTTAAGCTAAGTAGTTTGGGGACCAATATGGAAACAGGTTAAATCTAGTGAACAGTCGGTTAATTCAAAAGCTTTCAGAAATAGCTGTAGAATGTTAATTCAAAAGCTTTTGGAAATAACTTGAGAAAATTGCTTTGAATGGATCCTTCATTACAAACTGATATTAGGTGTGGGCATAATCCAAGAAAAACACAAATGAGTTTTTTTATTCGAAAATGCTAAGGAGATATTTCAAGAGGAACTTCAATTTGTGGAGGAAATGGGAGACAACTTTCAATCTCAGCAGCGTGATAGAACTAGTTCTTCCTCTTATTGTATCAGCCATATCCATCCAAACCAACCCCGGTATGATGATTTAGTGGCCAAATTCGCAGCCATCAAGAGACAACATTAAGGAAGTAGTAGCAGTTCCTCCTTTTCTTGCAGCAGCCATATCCCTCAAAAACATCCCGAGTACGATGATTTAGTGGCCAAATTCGCAACTATCAAGAGACTACATTCAGGAAGTATGCAGGGAAACTGAAATGTTGTAAGAGTAATCATTTTAATCATGTTGTAAACTGTCAAAGATTTATAAATAAGCGAATTTCAATGGATGAATTGCTGCAAAGCACCATTGTATAACATCACAAAAGGAACAAATAAGAGAAGATAACAATAATATAGCTGGAAACTGAGGCAAGCTTAATTATTCCGTAATCATGTATAGCTCAGTATGCAAGGAGTTTCATGGCAGTCGTGTCTGAAGGGGTTAAACGTCCATGTGAGAACCAACCTTCACTCTACCGTAGAGAAATTTAACTTTCGCAACATGACAAAATCAAGAATGTCCAATAAGTATTTTGTATAATAATAACAATAGGAGGAAGACAAACTGCAGTGTAGTGTATGATTAATAGAATAGAACCATAGCTCCAGGCTCCATCATGAACAAAAGAACTCTATTGCATCAAGATGCTAGTTCACAAAGATGTGACGTTCAAATACACAGAACATCAAACCTTGGAAGACACTTATTACTGACTTAACATCACTCAGTACACCTTTACACACACAACATGTTTTCTTTTATTTATTCTTTGTGAACTCCAAACCATGAATAGCTAATTTTACTATTGATTGAGGATATGAATTCCTAGTTCTTGACGTTTTGAGTTTTGTTTTAAATCTACTTCGAAGTTTTCACATGATTATCATTTGTTTTCACTAATACGAGTGTTTATGATTGTTTGATAGGTTGTTTAGAGTGCACGCTAAATTGATTTGTTAATTCAATCTAAAGATAGTAAAAATTAGGGAATAAGTAATCGTTTCTTGACTCTTTACACAAGTAGAAAACATGAGACCTTGCAGAGGGATTCGGTGGAGCAATTGTGTGTAAAAACAACGCTAGAAAGTGGACCGAGCGAACCGATTCTAACTACTAGTATCAAACCTAAATCATAAATATTAATGCGTTCTTTCGAATTACATCTTGTAAGCGAACCTCAAGGTGGTTCTTTTGAATAGATACTGATAACTAAGCGGACATGTTAGTAAAACGGCGAACTTTGGGGATAGCTAAGAAAACCTGTTATTCTACGGTTGGTGATAATCTGCGACTAATAAAAAGTGGAAAAGAATATAGCTTGAATCATTGTTTTGCAACGAAGAAGGATTCTTTGATCTTATCTCTCTTATTGATCTCGACTTTATCTTTTCAATTCTTTATTTACTTTATTTTACTTTTAAAAATCTAAAATAAAACCCTCCTTTGTGACATTATAAGACAACTAAAACCTCTTGCTCCTCGTGGGAACGAACCATATTACTTTTTAATTAGGTGGAAACATATTCACTAATTTGTTGTGGTTACAACACGCATCACTATCACCATCCTCCATCATAACTACATTGTTTTTCACCATGCTAGATATAGCATATATGACAAAGGGAATAAAAACTAGGAAGAAAAAGAAAAAAACCGCAGAAAAAGAAAAACTGCAAGAAATTTAAGAGACATTCTAAAAATATCATGAAACCAGACTTTTTTTCAAGGAGAAAGCCTCCTTCATTTTTAGATGTATATAATGGTGTCAGATGCATTCTTGTAATATTTTAAATCTAGTTCAAGTACATATATGCTACAAGGATTGGTGTTGCTTGAGCGTTGCTATCTCAAGTATGTTTTTCAATGTTAGTGATCAAAACTATAAGTCTTGATTCCTAGTCTACTATAGCTAAGTCTCGTACTAGGATAGAAAGTGTAGTTGAGCTCAAGGACTTCATGGCGATTCATCATACAAGAAGAAGAACTAATAAAGGAACCGGTGGAACTTCTCGACAAAAAGGTATGTGAAGACTTGAACTTATCTGTCACTCAAAAGTCTATCTACTCTATCTCCTACTTCTTGAGACAAAAAGTTGTATGCTATATATAGACTTAGATTATACACATTTGGTATATCGAGCCGAGTATACCTCGCCTATCTATATATCGAAATATGTGTTGGTAAGCGTTTCGCTTCGACCATGTTTATCTTTACCTAGTGACGAAAGTCATGATATGTTTCAATCACTTTGAAAATTGCTTTGACGAGAAATGGTGTAACAACTATATAACGTCCTCTAAGAATGTTTCAATGGTTGGAATGAGAGTTTAGATTACATAACCAATGATGGACATAAGTATTGTTGTGGAAACACATATGTGCATAAGTCCTATCCCTTGAACCAAAGTTTGCGAACTTTGTTGATCAAGAGAAACCGGAAGAATGGCTTGTTGCCAAGTCTGCGAACTCATTCCGCGAACTGTCGAACTTCTCATCCCGAGAAATTCTGCTATAGTTGACAAACTTGTTACATGAGTACCAGTCCGCGAACCTAGTCCGCGAACCCAGTCTGCGAACCGGTGGAAAGTCTTTGCCGATATTTTCTGCTGGAGTTTGTAAACTCTGCCCGGTTGCAGGCCTTCATTTTTGGTAGCCGCATAGGGAAGGTCGGCATGGTATGGCGCGGCAAGGTGGTTGGCATGCCATTGGCACACGTGGCATGGCATTCCTTGGCGCGGTTTGGCGTGGCAAAAACTAGGGGTTTTGGCCAAAGGTTACCATGCGTTGTTTGGCGACCTTAGACGGCTAGGATCTGCATCTAGGATGGAAGTGTGGCCTTTGATCGTCGCACGCCTTAGTTTTGGTAGCCGCATAGGGAAGGCAGGCATGGTATGACGCGGCAAGGTGGTTGGCATGCCATTGGCACATGTGGCATGACATGCCTTGGCATGGTTTGGCGTGGCCAAAACTAGGGTTTTGGACCAAAGGTTACCATGCGTTGTTTGTCGACTTTGGAAGGCTAGGATTTGCATCTAGGATGGAAGGGTGGCCGTTGATCGTCGCACGCCTTCGTTTTGGTAGCCGCATAGGGAAGGCGGGCATGGTTTGGAGCGACAAGGTGGTTAGCATGTTGTTGGCACATGTGGCATGGCATGACTTGGCGCGGTTTAACATGGCCAAAACTAGGGTTTTGGGTCAAAGGTTATCATGAGTTGTTTGGCGACCTTGGGGGGCTAGGATTTGCATCTAGGATGGAAGGGTGGTCGTTGATCGTCGCACGCCTTCGTTTTGGTAGCCACATAGGGAAGGCCGACATGGTATAGCGCGACAAGGTGGATGGCATGCCATTGGCACATGTGGCATGGCATGCCTTGGCGCGGTTTGGGGTGGCCAAAACTAGGGTTTTGGGCCAAAGGTTTCCATGCGTTGTTTGGCGACCTTGGACGGCTAGGATTTTCATCTAGGATTGAAGGGTGGCCGTTGATCGCCGCACGCCTTCGTTTTGGTAGCCGCATAAAGAAGGCCGGCATGGTGAGGCCAAGGCAAATGGCGCGGATGACTTGGCATAGTGGGGCCAAGGGTTTGGCACGGACGACTTGGCATGGTGGGGCCAAGGCAAGGTGGTTGTCTTGGCATGGTGGGGCCAAGGGTTTGGCATGCTATTGGAACATGGTGCGGCTAGCATGGTTGGGGCCAGGGAAAGGTGTGGTTGGCTTGGCATGGACGGGCCAAGGGTTTGGCATGGCATTGGCACATGGTGCGGATAGCATGGTTGGATGCCTTGGCACGGTAGACGTGGATGGCATGGTTTTCCATTGGCACAGTGGTGTTGTTGGCATGGTTGGCATGCCTTGGCGCGGAGATGTGGCTGGAATGGTTTGCCATTGGCACAGTGGTGTGGCTGGCATGGTTGGCATGCCTTGGCGCGGAGATGTGGATGGCATGGTTGGCATGCCTTGGCGTGGAGATGTGGCTGGCATGGTTTTCCATTGGCATAGTGGTGCGGCTGGTATGGTTGGAATGCCTTGGCGCGGAGATGTGGATGGCATGGTTTGCCATTGACACAGTGGTGCGGCTTGCATGGTTGGCATGCCTTGGCGCGGTAGCATGAGAATTAGGGTTTGGTATAGATGATGTCAATTGATGAGTGCCAAATATTGTATATATTTATCCCTTTTTGTTGGCATTGAACTCATCTTTTGTGCAGTAATTCTACATTTTATCCCATATTCTGTATTTTCATTGTTTTCAAGAATAAATATTTTTATTAATTAATTTTGCATTTTTAGGTAATAAATAAAGTTCGGATGAGTCGCGGAGCGAAAAGAGCAGAAAAGTAGTGAAAAGCCGGGAGAAATCACGCAAGGAAGCCGCGAAGAATGGTGCGCACAACCTCATTTTCTACACACAAAAACGCCTCCGTTCTCAGCCATCAGATCAGTTCTCAGAAGCATCCGACGGTCGCTCCTTCATAGAGCATCAAAATCTGAAGTCTCTGCCGAGCACCACAGCGCTGAAATTCCAAGCCTTCATATTAGATGGTAGTTGAATCCAACGGTCGCTCCCTTGCTGTTCATCAACGTTTGATATCTCCGCCTTACACTACACCACCTAACCCCATCTAGAGCCGTTAACTTCGTTGTATCAAAAAATCTGACGGTCTCTACAAGCTTCACTTCATCTCACCGTCCGATTGATCTTTCATCTCCCTATCCCACGGCTCAGCGTCGCAGATCATCAAACTCGATACACCCGATTAACACCCTAGCAACCGAACCTATACCAGCTAACCAAACACGCCCCCTACCCCAAACTCAGTCGAGCCACTCTCCCCCATTCCTCTCTGCAACTTCACCACCGTCTTCAACAGAACCGTACCACCACCTCTCCCTGCCACCTTCTGCCACCACCATACCATCACCATCACCACCCCATTCACTCGACAGCAACAAAGCCCGAAATCACTATCCCCCTAACCTAGTTGTTTTACCATCTCTCACCTTTCGAAACCTAGGTGAGGGCAGATAAAACACCTCGAGTTAGGGAATCAGTAGAGTTGTTGGAGCAGGAGGAAGAACAAGTACAGAGGAGTTATGGGTCGACAACAATTTCAGAGAATTAGGTGAGATTTCTCCAATTTCTAAAAGCCCTAATTTCTCAAATTTGGGGATTTTTATTGTAAACCCTAATTGTCTGTGGGTATATATATGGGTGTGAGTATGATGTAAAAACGATGCTTGGAATAGCCAGCATCCAGGACTTTCATGTCCTGTTAATTTCAGTTCACTTTTCAATTTCAGTTCATGTTCTGTTAATGTTGTTTTTTTTAGTTCAATTTGCTGCTTTGTTTGATGTTCATGCTCCACTTGCAATTTCAATTTCAGTTGTTTTACTTTTCAATCTCATGTCCTGTTAATGTTAATTGTTATGCTTAGGATGCTCCTGTTAAAATTGTTTGTCTCCTGTTATGCTTAGGATGCTCCTGTTATGTTGTAAAAATTGTTTGTCTCCTGTTACTTGTGTTCTGTTAACATGTGTTGTTGCTCACTGCCATGTAATGTTTACTGTTATGTGTAATTTGCTGTTAGTTTGATGGAATGCTAGGCTAGATATCTGTGAAGCATTGATGTGATTGTGCAATGGAAGAAATCAGTGCTCATAGCAAGCTGATTTTCTTGCCATTCTTTGTGTATGCTTAGGTTGCACTGTTGATTGAGCATTGGGAGAAACTAGTGCTCATAGCAAGCTAGTTCTCTTCCCATTCTATAGGAATGCCTGTATTCTTGCCTTAGTATTGCTTCATTTCAGTTTCTTTATCACCCCTGCCCTTGGCTTAGGCCTTGGTTCATCTTGTACTGTTTTATGCTTGTAGTTGCTTTGTTCTTTGTTTCTGTCACTGTTTTACTTCCATGTTCATTTTATTTGCTGATTTACTTCTATTGCTGCTACTTCTTTTGGCTTGCTGCAACTCTGTTGCATTTCTCTTATTCCACTGCCCTGCAGCTGCTGTGCAGCACTTGTGCTGCATTGCCTTCCCTTACACTTGCAGTGCTGCTGCTTTCCTTCCCTTGCAGCTGCTGCTGCTGCACTGCTGCAGCTGTTGCTGCCACTCCACTTCTCTTGCACTTGCCCTGCAGCACTTCTCCTGCTGCTGTTGCTTCACTTGCAGTGCTGCTGTTTTCCTTCCTCTTTACTGCCTTGTGCTTCTGCTGCACTGCTGCTGTTGCTGTTGTCTGCTGCCTTCCAAGGCCAACTGAGTCCAAAGTCCAACTGAGCCCAAGTTCAAATCAGTGAAGCCCAAAGGCCCAGATTCTTGACTGAAACAAAAGCCCAAGGTTTAGTTCACTAAGGCCCATTTCATTAAAACCAAAGCCCAAATTCATTAAGGCCCAATCCAATTCAGGCTTAATCAAAAGCCTAAGTTTAAGGCCAAAGCCCATTTGCATTTCAAAGACCAACTGAGCCCAAGCTCAGTTCCTTTCATTGTTAAAAACAAACCCATTAAACCCAACAGTTCCAAAGGGTATTCAAAACCCATTAGCAAATTTAGGAACCCAAAATAGTTAGAACACTCCCAAAACACACCCGATCTCTGTGGATCGACCCGTACTTGCACGAGCTACAACTGACGACCGTGCACTTGCGGTATTACTGTAGGCCCCCGTTTTTATTGCGCTTAATTTTATACACTTCTCCGGGCCCACCAAGTTTTTGGCCGGGGATAATTTTTAGGACCTTTTCAAAGCCTACCATCAATCGATGTTAAGGGTTCTGCCATGGAACATGACCCATGTGAAAAAAGGTACCCCAGTAATTCTTGCGTAGGCATGCTGATTGATTCAATAAATGTGCTAATGGTCATAGTGACGTCATGTCAGTTGTACAGTTTTATGATTTTAACCCTAAGCTAAAAACCACCATCAACAGTTAGATATAACGTTTAAGCACCAATTGTCCTTTCCTTAGTGATTGCAGATCACTTGTTTACTCCATATATTTCTCCCCCTTTTTGTCACAAAATGACAGAGGTACGAGCAAATAAAGGACAAACCGAAAGAATCTAACAACTCTAAAATACTTGTAACAACCAATAAGAGTAAGCACGAGGGTTTCACATACCATTTTAGATAACCAATATTAAAACCGAAACTACAAAAGCAATTTACAAGGGGTTTACTCAATAAATACTTTTGTAGATTTGTATAGATTTAAAAAGAGTCATGAAAAATAAAAACTTTTGGAGAGTTCTACAGAGTTGGAGAAATACTTGCAGAGTTTTGTAGAGTTGGCCTAATTCTTGTAGAGATTTGTAGAGTCTATAAAATTTATCCTATCAAAAACAATTTTTAAAAAAACGTTTATTGCAAACAATCATAATCTGAAACCCTTTAGCCATCAATGAAAATTTTCATTTCACCAAATAACAAAATCACAAAAATTTGATCATATCATATATAATATATATTTATGTATGTATGTATTTAGAATATAATTAAAAATACAGAGAGAGAGACAAAGAGAGAAAAATGGATCTAGAGTATATGTGCAAGCGCTTGCATCAACTTGAAATAAAATAAAATAATATCAGAAAAAAAAGAAAGATAATAAGTGAAGTTTTAAACTTTTGTATAAGTCACCCAAAATCTTTCATATTTTGCAAGACTTTCTCTAACGCAAATATACACATAAATGTCATTCAAGGTCTTTAACATTAGTAAGTATGCAAAGTCTTTAAATTTTCTTGTTTATAACGAGTAACACAAACTTTAACCGATATTTTACAAGTAAATAACGAGTAACATATATTTACAAGGAGTTTTCTAAAGTATACAACCAATAATATAATACTTTGGAAATCTATTAAAGTCTCTGTAAATCACAAAAAGTATTTATTTAGTAAATCCCTGTTAGTTTTAATATGTTATCAAGGAAACAATCGTCGGACGCAATTTTCCCTAATAGACTAACAAATCGACTAAGAAAATTAATTACCTTATTAGACCGATTGTGTATGTATAATCGCTTATTTTTTGATAAGACCAAAATAAAGAATCAAAATTAACTCTATTTTTCTCATCATGCTCTAATTATTCAAACAATAACTTAGACCTTTCTTTAAGTAAAGACAAACACTAGGTTAGTTAACTAGTTTTTCTTGTCAAGGCATTCTGTTAGACTTGAATAACCGAATCCTCCAATTTGATAAGTATAATTAAGATCAGAATAAACTTAGTTTATCTTATTCGGAATCCCATTGGACTAAACTAATGATCCCATATTTCGTTAAGCCATAAAAAATTCATACAAACCAAATAAATTAACTTGCACAATTATTTTCTTAACCAGAAGAAATTAAAACAAACATATACAATACAACACCGCAATTGCACCGAATTTCGTTAAGCAAAAACATTTTATACCAAGCAATAAAGAAGATGCCAATTCTAAAGTCAAATAAATTGACACAGTTTTTCCTAACCGGAAGCAATTGAATCAAAAAAAATCAATCCATACACAATAATGGAACACATCAATCCAATAATTAGTTCAATATTTGATTTTACTGATGTCTTATTTTTTGTATTTGAAATTAATGAAAAAAGGGAAAATATAAAAGACATTGGAAGTAAATACTTGGTTGGTAGTTGCTTTAATGACTCCAATGGTTAAGGTAACGATAGTATCCAACACGAATGCAAGAGCATCCCCGACAAATGAAGCTGAATATAGTTTGGCCAAATGAAAGCCACTAAGAGGGACAAACCAATGCTTCCACCCAAGAGAATGAGATATCACCATTGAGGAACTTCTTCATAAGCCTTCATTAGTTTTGCATGTATGTCCAATTTCACATTTACATTTTTCCATGCTGATGTAGTCTGTTTCCAAATGACACAGAAAGATTCAAAGGCACCTAATATAAAATACCAACAATTTATTTGATGCGGAATTTACATTGGGGAAATGCTTATGTTGAACAACACTGGAAAGAGAACATCATAGTATAAACTTAAAAGATTCAAAAAGTGTTTCATAATGATTCAAAAGAACTACGTAAAACATATATATATATATATATTAAGTGATATTTTAATCGAATGAAATTAACATTTTTAGTTTCAGATTCATTTATAAACACTTTCTGTAAATTCTTACTTTGGAGGAGATATGATAATGCTGCTGAGATCAATTGTATATCAGCCGAAAACCTCACGGGTTCAATTAAAATCTACTGGCTGCATTCACGGACACTTTCTTGTATCCAGTAACTAAACATATGATCCCAAAATTACTATGCTCAAGACTTTTCAGATCAAATCAAAATATCAGTAGTTAACCAGGTGGTAGAAAGATTATGCAAAGCCAAGAAGAACGGCTACCATACCATATTATGCATATAAAGTTATGTCAGTTGGACACCACGGTTTTCACTTATTAACTAAAGATAAAAGAAAGAGAATTAAACTTGTAAATTTTGAATAAAAAAGTTAATCAACTTGTAACTACTGAAGGAGAGATTGGGAGCACATACCAATTTCTTATCACCATCCTCCTATTGAAGGGAATAACCACCAAGAAGGAAAAAGAAAAAAAACGTAAAATTTAAGAAACAGCTGAACTGAACAAGTATCTTTAATACTTCCATTCTAGTTCAAACATATGCTACAAGGATTGGTACGTCACTAGTATACAAGAACCAGTATCAATCTGAGCAGTTACATGGGCGCACACTATTTTCATTCAACGGAAACATCAGCCTAGGCCAGCTAATGATACAATACTCATTGCATTGGCCACTCAAATAATGAGAAAGGTTGGGTAGATAATCGTAAGACAAATTCCTAGTATTTGTTCCGCTGCGTATTGTTTCTATGTCCCAAAGAGTGCCAAGTTAAGTCCTGACATGAGAAATCCCATCATATAAATCAAGCTACTATACCATGGAAGCTGGGACAAGACTTCATGCCCAAGCTCTGATCAGCAACAAGGTCCCCGAACCCATAAGTGTGTTGAACATATGCCCATAAGTGTCCACGTGTAACAACATTGAGTTCAATTCCCTTTCTCACCTTTTCTCATTTAAGTTCTTGCACAAACAGCCCCTTGATTAGTGTCACTGAAAGCAATTATCTCACGAGTCGGGATCAAATGCTCGCTGAGTCTGAAAAGTTGCTGCAGAGGTCTGAAAAATTTCCCGTGATTCCACACCAATCTGTCAATAGGCTCCACCATTTGTTTTCACGCTCCTTGTTGTTCACATCCGAAAGCAACATCATCACTTAAGGTTCTGCAACTCAAATGATTCCTGATAATGTTAGTCTTTTTTTGCCGAGGAGAAAAGACTAATCAAATTAGCATACCCTTCAGCAGTTATTTTGGTCGACTAATCAGAAAAACACAAATCTAGAAGTCAGTGTGCTCTTTTTATACCCTTCTCTAGTAGAATCATGTAAGACATTCAGTTTGTATTCTACCCAGAGCCAGGGCATCATAATTCTTAGCAAAAAAAGATTTCTTTCATTTTGCAAACCTTTTCTATTAGAAACATGAACTCATTTAACATTTTCTTTGGATGGAGAAAAGCTCCTTATTGCAAGAAACTCATAAAACAACTTCAATGTCGAATAAACTTATTGAAGAAGAGGAAGGATTAGATGATCAGAGACTATTGTGAAGACATTTTACAGCTTCTAAGGAATTGTCAAGATCAAAGGGCCTTTGCCTTTGCTGGCCAGATCTCCAAGGATCAGAATATAGTGGATACCTACGAACTGCTAGACCGTTTCTGTGAAACCATTATGATTTACAGTACATTCGGAAAAACAGAGACTTTCCGAGCCACATCAATGAAACAGCATCGAGTTTGATATATGCTTCTGCAAGATGTGGTGGTGATCTTCCTGAGTTGATTTAGTGGGTTCGCTAGTAGATTTTCTTTTAGTTGATTTAGTGGCCAAA
>NW_020618825.1:1146826-1156530 GCF_003573695.1 Papaver somniferum
TATATATATATATATATATATATATATATATATATATATATATATATATATATATATATATACTTGCCATGAAAGAGCACACCATAAACAATAGTAGCTGAAAATCTAGAAAATAAAAATGAACAAAAACTTGTGATCAACTTAATTAGTAATAATGTTAATTATATTGTTAGTTTATTTTCTTTATAAAAAATAGTTTTAGCAAGATTTATCCAAACTTATTTTCTTGAAAGTTGTTAAACAATTATCTTAAAACATTATATTTAAGATAATGACTGGATATTGACATATCTTCCTTCCCAATTTAAAGAACAAATCGTGCACATTGAACTCTAAAATTTCTTTTTGCATATGAACTTTTTACTAGTTATAAATATTACAAAAAAATTTAGAAGAAGACCAAATCGATAATACATTATCTTAGTTAATGTAATATGCGCATTAATTGTATCTTAACTGTTTAAATGTGTCCCATCCGTTAAAAACACAATATCTCATTTTTTTTTCTTTTGCACATGGGTGTCGTTTTACATATAGTTTTTTTTTAGAGCAATATGATTTATGGATTTTTAAGAGGATATCTTTTTTCCATATGATATTTTTTGAGTTTGGACATTTTAATAAGCATTTTTAAAAGGTAAGTTTTGTAGTTTCACAGAATCCATATATAAATTAAATATCATTTAGTATGGGAAAACCAAGTTACTAGATTCATAAATGTGTAAGGATAATACTAGATTCGGTCTGATTGGAAACACTGACTAGATATTTTAGCTTTATTCACTTTCCAAAATAGGTATATTTTCGCAGTGATTATTAAATACAACCCATACTTGAGTTAAATACAACCGAGATTCCACTTTAAAATTTATAATTTTGATATTTCGTTTTTGTTATTTTTGTGTCAACCAACATATATATCAATTTATTGAAATCAAATTCGTGATTACATGATCGTCTACAAGAACAACAAAAACATTAAATACAAGAAAATCAAAACCCTAATACAAATAAAGAAATCAATTACAAGTAAATCGAGTATAGGAAAAGCCATAAACCGCAAAGATATCCGATTTATGTATATGTAATAGCAAAGGTGGTCGGTTTTCAGTCAGCAAAATCATTTTTAAGTTATCTACTTCTAAAATATAAATATGAACATAATAATAAGAACAAGTTCGATCCTAGGGGAAATATGAGTTGTCAATTTATTTCGATTACTTATGTAAACATAGGTTTTTTTACTGTATCAATCTCACTATTCATTTTTTCCTTTCATCCTCCAACATGCTATCAACTGGATCAATCTCATTATTCATTTTCTCTCAATATCAAAAACTCTAGATCTACTATTTGAATCATTTTCACTAAATAACTTGGCACAAGAACCACGTAATTCTAACACAATGAATGAACTACTATTTATGAGTTTAGGTTATTCTAAGAAAGCCGGCACAAGAGCCACACGGATTTAACCTAGGTCACGCTTCTACATATAATCGAACTACAACATAATGTCGCTAAAAACTATATTGCGCTATTCATAACAAGGATTATTCGACATTTACGGATCTCAAACCCTAGTTTAGATATAGGTATGAAAGCATGCTCATTAATTTTCAATTTAAATAAACTAACAATCAATCATATATGAAGCAGTTATATACGGTAGAAAATAAGCGATACTAATAAATTATGAATGAATAAGAATGAAGGGCTATTTTGAATTTCCTCCCTTCCCAAGATCGTTAATTAGCATTTCCTCCCCAAATAGATTGAAATTAGCGTTTTCTCCCATCATTACTTTTTCCATCCAACTTCCCGTTAGCTGAGTCAGCGAAAATATACATGTGGCAAAAATTACACACGTGTCGGACAAAGTTACAAAAATATCCTCTTCTATTCGATAAATTAAACCAAAACCATCTGATTGTGTCGAGGTTCTCCATCTCCCAACAAGAAAAAAAAAAACACCAGTTCCTCGTGAAAATAAAACAGTTGCAGCTGAAGGAAGGAAATAGCTCGAGTTAATGGTGTAGGAAGAGGGTTTTAGGATGAATCTGATTGAGGAAAAACAACCCCCAAATCAATTACTGAGATCATGGGTTGGATCAATGAGAAGAAGGTTTTGATCAAAAGTAAGGAAGATAGAGTTCCTGTTTACCCGGATTCAATGATTGGGTTCAATCAAAAAGGATCCACTCTGATCGGTGATTGTCACCATATTAGATCTAATAGAGATGTCAGCTCTTCAATTTCATCTTCAGATTCAGTACGCAAAGTTCCGGGACTTGCAAAACTTCTCTTAATACTATGATTGGTATCACTGTGTATCTTTGATTGTCGATACATGATATTTATTTTGTTTCCATCTGAGTATATATGACTAGTGTGATAGAATTGATGTCTAACTTTATTGGTTATATAGTGCATTAACATCATCTGAGTAAGAAAGAAATTTTAGGGATTTAGGTTTTAGAAATTGCAATCACAACATTAATAGAATGGCGTAGTATAAAGATTTTGGTTTAGACTTTTCAATCTATTCTTTCTCCTCTTAAATTCCATTGCCCTGTACAGAGAAAAACTAAACGAGGCGGCAATCGGGCGGTGGTGCCGGAGGATGAAAACATATAGTATTCTTAGAGGGTATTTTGGAAAGATGATGAAACACGTGTACAGTTTCTGCCACGCGTGAACAGATGCTGACTCAGCTAACCGAGCAATGGATGGAATTCCTAACGATGGGAGGAAACACTAATTTCAATCTATTTGGGAAGGAAACGCTAATTAGCGATCTTGGGAGGGGAGGAAACACAAAATAGCCCAACAATGAATACTTCAATTAAATAACATATCTTTCAACTTAGGTCAATATCTCTAAAAAATAAAATGGTTTAGCTCAAAATGGACTTCTTAAAGCCCATGTAAAATAATGAACAAGAAAGTAGTATCAAACCCTAATTAGGGTACTTTCCAGTAACAACACAAAGAAGTAGTATTGGTGGCTCTTAGGATAGTTTGCTAGAAATGCAAACTTGGGTATTTATAGACCAAGGAAGTTTGGACTCCAAGGAATTTCCAAAAACGAAAATATTCTCAAGATATGCAATAAAAACAAAATTTGGTTTTCATAATTCCTGGAAATGCTTTGTCCAACATATCCGAAATTCAATAGAAAATCTCCAATTAGTAAATTCACATTACCAATTTTTATTTTCTAAAGATATGCATTTAATCGATGGTAATTAAAACATATAAAAACTAACAACCTTAATTAAAAGATTCTTAATTTATTTCGGACTGGGATCTCCTTGAGTAATTAAGGAATATCTTTGAACAATAAAATATAAGATTTATTGTACGTGTTCAATGTATGCTGACATCTTTTCATTGTAAATCCTCTTGCATATTTACAATCTTGGAATCGATTATACCACACTTCCAAAAAAGTTTAGAATTGATTCATCTGTATTTCCAAGACAACTATGTGGTTGATCAGATATCACATCACCATTATGGGTTCAATCGGTTCTACCAATCACGGGATCGGTTATACCTTCACTATGGCCTACTTGTGATCGGTCACACAAGTTACCAGGACCGGTTACATCAGTTACCAGGATCGGTTACATCAATTACCGAGACCGGTTACCATATACTTGTGGTATTTCTTGTGATCGGTCACATCAGTTACTATGATCGGTTACACCAATTACTAGGACCGGTCATACCAATTACAAGGATCGATTAGACTACTCTTTTGTGATCGGTCACACCAATTACAAGAATCGGTCATACAACCTACATGAATCGATCAGACAACCTAAGGTGATTACTTAGGATTGGTTACACCATCAAAAGTCATACCAAATTATAAGTTAGGTCATGTGATTAGTTATACCAAGATAGATAACAATTTATGATCGGTTCTACTAACTCACATATATTGGTATTCAAAATATATGCAATGAATAGTATTACCAATAAGCCTAGATTTCCCTTTCAATTCATAAAACAAGTTTTATGAACGTACTACCTTTAAAAAAATGTAAACATTGTTTCCTAGTTTTCACAATTACCCATATACACAATCACAATAGCATTCAAAAGATTATGTTGATGTCAGCTCTACGAAGTTCAAAAGATAAACATTATATTTCGTAGTCTAATTCCTTAATCCTATGTGTCTAGAGTAAAATCATTCACAGCTTCGCAGTTATGTTTTCAATATATCATGACTTGAAAGATACGTTGGGAATGAAACAGTTCAAGCCAGTATTACTAACCTCAAGAGGAAAGATGATGTTGTCGTTGTAGCCCTTTACTTCTTCACGTTCTTCAGATCTTCGAGTAATACTTGTGTGTCTCATACTCCTAATCTTTTTATCCTAACCTATACGAAGTTGACTCTAATACATAATCAAGCGACTCTTTAGATTAGCTTTGATTCACTTAATTATGACAACCAAACTTGACATACGAACGCTTGGTGGGTTCAACCGAGGTATGCTCTAACACAATTAAATAAAATATCTTTCAACTTAGGATTATATCTCTAACCCTTAAAATGGTTTAGTTCAACATGGACTTCTCTAAACCCATGTAGAATAATGAAGAAGAAAGTAGTATCAAATCCTAGGTTGTAGAAAATTTCCTAAACTCCAAAGTTCTCCTTTTCTCCTTTCACGTGTAAAACTAAGGCAGTACTGACTAAATAGAACCCCTAACTAAAATTAAATGCAACCTTTTTAAATCGTTGTAAATTTTAATGACATGGTTTAACAAAACTCCTAGTTATTAAATATGGAAGAAAAATGTTCCACCTATCATACTAAAGGGAAGATGGTCTTGGAAATTTCACTCCAACGATTTTGGTCCAACAAAGTATCACTGATGGAAGAGGAAATCAACTGCTTTTAAATCAACATACGACAAATGAAAAATATCCATTTTTTTTAGTTGGAATTTTATTTGTACCAAAGAAAGTTGGATTCCAAAGCCCAAGATCTCCATTTTTATCTCAGGTTGATTAGCAAGGTTCAAGTTTAATTTTATTATAGATTCTTATAATTCATACCCATCAGGGATTTTATAATAAAATTCAAAATTCCGATACGATTCAGGGAGTTTTCTAAGCAGTTTTAGTAGTACTTGATCTATAAAGCGATTGCAATAATTATTCATTCAATATTACTGAAAATAACTTCGTAATCTCTGATTTTTGATATATGAATTAATAACTTTTATGATACAGGAATGTTTTTGAAATTGACCTTCATTTTTCTAATGGGGTGGATGATGAATGAAAGTTTTGTTTACCCATGTAAACATGTTTACAATATATTAAGAGTGTTATATTTATTAATTTAACGTGGATTATGTTTAGTCAATGCCAAAACTAATAATGCAAATACCATAAATAGAAATGAAATTGTTTTATAGATAGGTTTTCAAAGAATGCCCGTGCATCAAATCCCCGTTGAAAGTCGATTTCCCACTTGCCAAAAACGCACCAAAACTCACGTCAAAAATCTGGCCGGGAGTAGAATTTGAGAAGGCATCCAAGTGGGCCCACATAAGTCATCCCATCACTGTTCATTGGCTTGTCAGTTTTACGAAACTGACTTTCCACTCTTTACTGCGGCAAAATTAGACAGCATAATGAGTTTTCTCTCGGTGTGAAAACCTAACCGGAGGTTTTCCTGAGTTACTCCACGGCTGAGTCTTCTACAAATGAGTGCCACTCATAGCCGGCCCTGAGGCAAGAGAAGCGAAGCCTTTCTTTGGGGCAGCAAGGCTAAGGGGCAGCAAAAATTGATATTTTCCAAGGGGCTTATATTAATATTCAACTAAAAATTGGTCTAAAACGTCAATAGAAGTAAAGTATAGGACTAATGTCATTGGAAATTGAAGGGGCATAATATATATAGTGAGATAATGTAATGGCCCAAAAACAAATATGTTATACGTAACAAAAATTCATCATCTCTCTCGAACCCTCTTTCGCTCTTTTGTGCTCCAAAAGCCACCATAAATCTCTTGGGGAGTGAAACTATTTTATAGTTACAGTAGATTATCACATAGGTAGATATGAGAATCATGATTAGTTTTCTATTTGATCTTTTGATTTTTCCAAGTGTCCAAGAATATGTTAATAATCTCAAATTGAATCATAGTAGTGCATCATGGTTCATGGAGACGCATTGAAAGTAAACCTTGTTGCTAGACTATATTAACATTTGTACCTCACTCACTGTGTGTACTTCTGTTTGGAAGTAAAACTAGTTGTTATCGTCGACTGCTTCAGGAAACTACATAACTAGGTTTTTATGACAGCAAAACTTGCTTGTCTTCGTCTTCTTCTTCTACTTCTTTTTTTTTTGGTAAGTTGATCGTGTTTTCAATTCTACTGTGGAGAGTGCCTAGCTAGATTTGCACAAGTAATGCTAGTTTTAGAAGTGTAAAAGTCAAGAACAAGATTGGGATTTGGTGATACTTAAAGGGCAACAATTTTATCTTCCCTTCAGGGCAGCAGAGTCTCAGGGCCGGCCCTGGTGCCACTTTGTGGAGCTGATTTTGTAAGCTGAAACCACCAAGCAACGGCCAAATATTGTTCATTCACTTAAGCATACGTTGAATTACATGTTCTGAAACAGTAAGAGGTACTAGTAATCCCCGTGATGTATAATTCTATATAAATCATCTACTTTATATGCTATTCCTGTGTTCGATTTCAGTAATCTGTTTACTCCAAAACACCACCTTGATATTTCTGACGATTCATTCCTGGAGCACTTTATCATTCCCTGGTATACCAGTCTTCTTTGACGCTGCTGCATATCAAAAAAGTACATGGAACAAGCAGAGGAGTTAAAACCTGTGTGTTGTTTGCCCCTGAATTCTAGACGATCCACTCTAATGAGCATCAACTGATCTTTCTAGAGTTCTTGTAAGATCAGAACCAACAGAGTGGAGACCACTAATCTCCACTGCCTGTTTGATATAAGAATTTATGTTATGAAATGTTTAATTGAACCACAGAATTAAGAACAAGGCAAGGCAAATCAGATCAAAAGGCACATTTACCTATGAAAGTATACATAAGATTTTTGTTGTAAAACTTGAATCTTGAGTACTTTATTTTACAGTTACACACTTAATGAGAAAACTGAGTAATCTTGGTTATAATTACCTAGTCTTCCATAAATCCATCACAAGCCATCTTATCGTGCAGTGCTCAGAGTTGCCTTGTTTGCCTGTCCTTCCAACTTACTTTGAAGATTAGATTTGGGAAGTTGGGAACATAATCCAGCGGAAGGACATGATCCAGACATTTAAAATAAAATAGGATTAGACATCATAGTAGGAGTAAGGGGGAAGTCTTGGGTTTTAAACTATGCCTGATCATTTGATGGATAAATTACTAATTTACCAGGATGAGGTACCTTTGATTCACATAGAAAGCCCAAACTCACTTTGACATACTAGTAATTTTCAGCAACTTGGTTTACAAGTACAATTAAGACACACAGTTTGTGCAGACTGCAGAATGTGTGTGTTGGCTTGGAAAACCTCTTAATTGCCATTGCATATAGGTACATGTTTTGTACATTGCATACGGGTTCATTGACAGTACTATAGGTCCTGCAACTAAGGCTAGTTTTTCAAGGATCGCCACTGAAATAAAGTGCAGCCACTGAAATAAAGTGCAGCCACCGAACAGTTTTGGTGCCTGCACAAAAGATATCAATCTTCATTGAATGCTTATGGTCAATACTAAATAATCAGGGGAATGGGGAGGATGAACCAAAATTCCAAGAAAATATAATATGTTTCAGATGCTACGAATTTTGTTTCGACATATGAATCCCTACTTAAAAAAAAAAGAATAAAATATCAGAAATCTCATATGGTCTCAGTAAGAAGTTAGTTACCTCTTTAGGCCTTTACAGACTCCAAATCTAATGTGCCAATACAATAGATGTTCTATGTTCTGTGTTTAGCATGCCAAATTTCGGTGTCAAGAGGAATCTTCACCTTTTGAGAGGAAAATTTTAGGTGTCACTAATAATGATGGATTCTTAGTGCCTCCGCATATAAACGAGCTCCTCCAATAAATTTCCACACTTGCAGCATCCTAATGAGTAAGGAACCACCAGAATTTCAGCATGATTAACAATATGAAAGCTAAAAGGCCTCAAGCTGAATTCAATTTTATAAAGTTAAATACAAACTGAATAAGTAATTCAAATGAGACAGCTTTGAATGATTACAAGGACAAACAAATGAGTTAAAGCTTCTTTCACAAATTCGAAACCCGTAATTGCCACTTCTTTTCAACTTTTTACCCAGTTTAGTCAGCTGATATCACCTATTTCATCGTCACTGTCCGTCTATCTCAGCAATACATGCAATTGATGCTCTAGCAACATGCTATTTTCTTTCACATTACCTAGTTGGTGTTCAACTGCAGAGATACATTTTGTGTGAATGGATGTTTTAGACCAGAAAATCATTTTGTGCAAGTGATCGATGAAGACACAGTTGACCGTAGAATATGTACCTGAATGTATATATATATATATATTAAGTGATATTTTAATCGAATGAAATTAACATTTTTAGTTTCAGATTCATTTATAAACACTTTCTGTAAATTCTTACTTTGGAGGAGATATGATAATGCTGCTGAGATCAATTGTATATCAGCCGAAAACCTCACGGGTTCAATTAAAATCTACTGGCTGCATTCACGGACACTTTCTTGTATCCAGTAACTAAACATATGATCCCAAAATTACTATGCTCAAGACTTTTCAGATCAAATCAAAATATCAGTAGTTAACCAGGTGGTAGAAAGATTATGCAAAGCCAAGAAGAACGGCTACCATACCATATTATGCATATAAAGTTATGTCAGTTGGACACCACGGTTTTCACTTATTAACTAAAGATAAAAGAAAGAGAATTAAACTTGTAAATTTTGAATAAAAAAGTTAATCAACTTGTAACTACTGAAGGAGAGATTGGGAGCACATACCAATTTCTTATCACCATCCTCCTATTGAAGGGAATAACCACCAAGAAGGAAAAAGAAAAAAAACGTAAAATTTAAGAAACAGCTGAACTGAACAAGTATCTTTAATACTTCCATTCTAGTTCAAACATATGCTACAAGGATTGGTACGTCACTAGTATACAAGAACCAGTATCAATCTGAGCAGTTACATGGGCGCACACTATTTTCATTCAACGGAAACATCAGCCTAGGCCAGCTAATGATACAATACTCATTGCATTGGCCACTCAAATAATGAGAAAGGTTGGGTAGATAATCGTAAGACAAATTCCTAGTATTTGTTCCGCTGCGTATTGTTTCTATGTCCCAAAGAGTGCCAAGTTAAGTCCTGACATGAGAAATCCCATCATATAAATCAAGCTACTATACCATGGAAGCTGGGACAAGACTTCATGCCCAAGCTCTGATCAGCAACAAGGTCCCCGAACCCATAAGTGTGTTGAACATATGCCCATAAGTGTCCACGTGTAACAACATTGAGTTCAATTCCCTTTCTCACCTTTTCTCATTTAAGTTCTTGCACAAACAGCCCCTTGATTAGTGTCACTGAAAGCAATTATCTCACGAGTCGGGATCAAATGCTCGCTGAGTCTGAAAAGTTGCTGCAGAGGTCTGAAAAATT
>NW_020618825.1:1160342-1160908 GCF_003573695.1 Papaver somniferum
AAATAAAAAGTTCCCGGAACTCACACGCAGAACAGCACCAGTTTCAAACCACTCCCTCCCTATCTGGAGCCTAGAGAAATGATCAATCCGTAAAACAAAATAAATAAATAACCAATAATGATGGTGTACCCCAAATTGCAGAAATTTCTAAGCTAATCACAATTTCACATCCAACATCAATGCTATAATAGTAACTCGCACAATTCCTTCAAGAAACCCAACAATGGTAGAGTCAAATAAAACATAGATGGGGTTTTCTCCATGAGAGGAGTAGCAATTTCTCTGAGGATCCATGAAACAATAAGAGAGAAAACAAAAAGACCACAATAAGCAACCCGAGCAGAACTTGTACTGATACAACTGTTTTAGCATTCAGCAATCTGCCTTTGAACATCAATTTGAGACAAGAGCTTGTCCTTCCGCAAGTACAGCTTTTTTAGCATTACAATCAACTTGCGGTCTGTCAACATCTTCCGCACATTTTCTAAGTTCGTGTTTAAGCATCTCAGACGCTCTATATGCAACTACTTGAACAACAGAACAAAACGTTACAATTTAGCTCTACC